>NW_028232140.1:0-159582 GCF_054491065.1 Syngnathus leptorhynchus | reverse complement strand
GAAAAAAAAGGCTGTTGGGGGCTAGGGAGTATCGAGTTGATCATTATACATGAAGAAATAACCAATTTCATCGTTTGGTTTATGTTTTACACGCGTTTTAAATTTTATTGCCGAAATCGCTTTTTCTCGCCGAGATAAGCACGTTTTCTGAAATGCCGCTCTCCCGTCACTCTGGTTAAAGTGTTATGAAAAAAAAGGCTGTTGGGGGCTAGGGAGTATCGAGTTGATCATTATACATGAAGAAATAACCAATTTCATCGTTTGGTTTATGTTTTACACGCGTTTTAAATTTTATTGCCGAAATCGCTTTTTCTCGCCGAGATAAGCACGTTTTCTGAAATGCCGCTCTCCCGTCACTCTGGTTAAAGTGTTATGAAAAAAAAGGCTGTTGGGGGCTAGGGAGTATCGAGTTGATCATTATACATGAAGAAATAACCAATTTCATCGTTTGGTTTATGTTTTACACGCGTTTTAAATTTTATTGCCGAAATCGCTTTTTCTCGCCGAGATAAGCACGTTTTCTGAAATGCCGCTCTCCCGTCACTCTGGTTAAAGTGTTATGAAAAAAAAGGCTGTTGGGGGCTAGGGAGTATCGAGTTGATCATTATACATGAAGAAATAACCAATTTCATCGTTTGGTTTATGTTTTACACGCGTTTTAAATTTTATTGCCGAAATCGCTTTTTCTCGCCGAGATAAGCACGTTTTCTGAAATGCCGCTCTCCCGTCACTCTGGTTAAAGTGTTATGAAAAAAAAGGCTGTTGGGGGCTAGGGAGTATCGAGTTGATCATTATACATGTAGAAATAACCAATTTCATCGTTTGGTTTATGTTTTACACGCGTTTTAAATTTTATTGCCGAAATCGCTTTTTCTCGCCGAGATAAGCACGTTTTCTGAAATGCCGCTCTCCCGTCACTCTGGTTAAAGTGTTATGAAAAAAAAGGCTGTTGGGGGCTAGGGAGTATCGAGTTGATCATTATACATGAAGAAATAACCAATTTCATCGTTTGGTTTATGTTTTACACGCGTTTTAAATTTTATTGCCGAAATCGCTTTTTCTCGCCGAGATAAGCACGTTTTCTGAAATGCCGCTCTCCCGTCACTCTGGTTAAAGTGTTATGAAAAAAAAGGCTGTTGGGGGCTAGGGAGTATCGAGTTGATCATTATACATGAAGAAATAACCAATTTCATCGTTTGGTTTATGTTTTACACGCGTTTTAAATTTTATTGCCGAAATCGCTTTTTCTCGCCGAGATAAGCACGTTTTCTGAAATGCCGCTCTCCCGTCACTCTGGTTAAAGTGTTATGAAAAAAAAGGCTGTTGGGGGCTAGGGAGTATCGAGTTGATCATTATACATGAAGAAATAACCAATTTCATCGTTTGGTTTATGTTTTACACGCGTTTTAAATTTTATTGCCGAAATCGCTTTTTCTCGCCGAGATAAGCACGTTTTCTGAAATGCCGCTCTCCCGTCACTCTGGTTAAAGTGTTATGAAAAAAAAGGCTGTTGGGGGCTAGGGAGTATCGAGTTGATCATTATACATGAAGAAATAACCAATTTCATCGTTTGGTTTATGTTTTACACGCGTTTTAAATTTTATTGCCGAAATCGCTTTTTCTCGCCGAGATAAGCACGTTTTCTGAAATGCCGCTCTCCCGTCACTCTGGTTAAAGTGTTATGAAAAAAAAGGCTGTTGGGGGCTAGGGAGTATCGAGTTGATCATTATACATGAAGAAATAACCAATTTCATCGTTTGGTTTATGTTTTACACGCGTTTTAAATTTTATTGCCGAAATCGCTTTTTCTCGCCGAGATAAGCACGTTTTCTGAAATGCCGCTCTCCCGTCACTCTGGTTAAAGTGTTATGAAAAAAAAGGCTGTTGGGGGCTAGGGAGTATCGAGTTGATCATTATACATGAAGAAATAACCAATTTCATCGTTTGGTTTATGTTTTACACGCGTTTTAAATTTTATTGCCGAAATCGCTTTTTCTCGCCGAGATAAGCACGTTTTCTGAAATGCCGCTCTCCCGTCACTCTGGTTAAAGTGTTATGAAAAAAAAGGCTGTTGGGGGCTAGGGAGTATCGAGTTGATCATTATACATGAAGAAATAACCAATTTCATCGTTTGGTTTATGTTTTACACGCGTTTTAAATTTTATTGCCGAAATCGCTTTTTCTCGCCGAGATAAGCACGTTTTCTGAAATGCCGCTCTCCCCGTCACTCTGGTTAAAGTGTTATGAAAAAAAAGGCTGTTGGGGGCTAGGGAGTATCGAGTTGATCATTATACATGAAGAAATAACCAATTTCATCGTTTGGTTTATGTTTTACACGCGTTTTAAATTTTATTGCCGAAATCGCTTTTTCTCGCCGAGATAAGCACGTTTTCTGAAATGCCGCTCTCCCGTCACTCTGGTTAAAGTGTTATGAAAAAAAAGGCTGTTGGGGGCTAGGGAGTATCGAGTTGATCATTATACATGAAGAAATAACCAATTTCATCGTTTGGTTTATGTTTTACACGCGTTTTAAATTGTATTGCCGAAATCGCTTTTTCTCGCCGAGATAAGCACGTTTTCTGAAATGCCGCTCTCCCGTCACTCTGGTTAAAGTGTTATGAAAAAAAAGGCTGTTGGGGGCTAGGGAGTATCGAGTTGATCATTATACATGAAGAAATAACCAATTTCATCGTTTGGTTTATGTTTTACACGCGTTTTAAATTTTATTGCCGAAATCGCTTTTTTCTCGCCGAGATAAGCACGTTTTCTGAAATGCCGCTCTCCCGTCACTCTGGTTAAAGTGTTATGAAAAAAAAGGCTGTTGGGGGCTAGGGAGTATCGAGTTGATCATTATACATGAAGAAATAACCAATTTCATCGTTTGGTTTATGTTTTACACGCGTTTTTAATTTTATTGCCGAAATCGCTTTTTCTCGCCGAGATAAGCACGTTTTCTGAAATGCCGCTCTCCCGTCACTCTGGTTAAAGTGTTATGAAAAAAAGGCTGTTGGGGGCTAGGGAGTATCGAGTTGATCATTATACATGAAGAAATAACCAATTTCATCGTTTGGTTTATGTTTTACACGCGTTTTAAATTTTATTGCCGAAATCGCTTTTTCTCGCCGAGATAAGCACGTTTTCTGAAATGCCGCTCTCCCGTCACTCTGGTTAAAGTGTTATGAAAAAAAAGGCTGTTGGGGGCTAGGGAGTATCGAGTTGATCATTATACATGAAGAAATAACCAATTTCATCGTTTGGTTTATGTTTTACACGCGTTTTAAATTTTATTGCCGAAATCGCTTTTTCTCGCCGAGATAAGCACGTTTTCTGAAATGCCGCTCTCCCGTCACTCTGGTTAAAGTGTTATGAAAAAAAAGGCTGTTGGGGGCTAGGGAGTATCGAGTTGATCATTATACATGAAGAAATAACCAATTTCATCGTTTGGTTTATGTTTTACACGCGTTTTAAATTTTATTGCCGAAATCGCTTTTTCTCGCCGAGATAAGCACGTTTTCTGAAATGCCGCTCTCCCGTCACTCTGGTTAAAGTGTTATGAAAAAAAAGGCTGTTGGGGGCTAAGGGAGTATCGAGTTGATCATTATACATGAAGAAATAACCAATTTCATCGTTTGGTTTATGTTTTACACGCGTTTTAAATTTTATTGCCGAAATCGCTTTTTCTCGCCGAGATAAGCACGTTTTCTGAAATGCCGCTCTCCCGTCACTCTGGTTAAAGTGTTATGAAAAAAAAGGCTGTTGGGGGCTAGGGAGTATCGAGTTGATCATTATACATGAAGAAATAACCAATTTCATCGTTTGGTTTATGTTTTACACGCGTTTTAAATTTTATTGCCGAAATCGCTTTTTCTCGCCGAGATAAGCACGTTTTCTGAAATGCCGCTCTCCCGTCACTCTGGTTAAAGTGTTATGAAAAAAAAGGCTGTTGGGGGCTAGGGAGTATCGAGTTGATCATTATACATGAAGAAATAACCAATTTCATCGTTTGGTTTATGTTTTACACGCGTTTTAAATTTTATTGCCGAAATCGCTTTTTCTCGCCGAGATAAGCACGTTTTCTGAAATGCCGCTCTCCCGTCACTCTGGTTAAAGTGTTATGAAAAAAAAGGCTGTTGGGGGCTAGGGAGTATCGAGTTGATCATTATACATGAAGAAATAACCAATTTCATCGTTTGGTTTATGTTTTACACGCGTTTTAAATTTTATTGCCGAAATCGCTTTTTCTCGCCGAGATAAGCACGTTTTCTGAAATGCCGCTCTCCCGTCACTCTGGTTAAAGTGTTATGAAAAAAAAGGCTGTTGGGGGCTAAGGAGTATCGAGTTGATCATTATACATGAAGAAATAACCAATTTCATCGTTTGGTTTATGTTTTACACGCGTTTTAAATTTTATTGCCGAAATCGCTTTTTCTCGCCGAGATAAGCACGTTTTCTGAAATGCCGCTCTCCCGTCACTCTGGTTAAAGTGTTATGAAAAAAAAGGCTGTTGGGGGCTAGGGAGTATCGAGTTGATCATTATACATGAAGAAATAACCAATTTCATCGTTTGGTTTATGTTTTACACGCGTTTTAAATTTTATTGCCTGAAATCGCTTTTTCTCGCCGAGATAAGCACGTTTTCTGAAATGCCGCTCTCCCGTCACTCTGGTTAAAGTGTTATGAAAAAAAAGGCTGTTGGGGGCTAGGGAGTATCGAGTTGATCATTATACATGAAGAAATAACCAATTTCATCGTTTGGTTTATGTTTTACACGCGTTTTAAATTTTATTGCCGAAATCGCTTTTTCTCGCCGAGATAAGCACGTTTTCTGAAATGCCGCTCTCCCGTCACTCTGGTTAAAGTGTTATGAAAAAAAAGGCTGTTGGGGGCTAGGGAGTATCGAGTTGATCATTATACATGAAGAAATAACCAATTTCATCGTTTGGTTTATGTTTTACACGCGTTTTAAATTTTATTGCCGAAATCGCTTTTTCTCGCCGAGATAAGCACGTTTTCTGAAATGCCGCTCTCCCGTCACTCTGGTTAAAGTGTTATGAAAAAAAAGGCTGTTGGGGGCTAGGGAGTATCGAGTTGATCATTATACATGAAGAAATAACCAATTTCATCGTTTGGTTTATGTTTTACACGCGTTTTAAATTTTATTGCCGAAATCGCTTTTTTCTCGCCGAGATAAGCACGTTTTCTGAAATGCCGCTCTCCCGTCACTCTGGTTAAAGTGTTATGAAAAAAAAGGCTGTTGGGGGCTAGGGAGTATCGAGTTGATCATTATACATGAAGAAATAACCAATTTCATCGTTTGGTTTATGTTTTACACGCGTTTTAAATTTTATTGCCGAAATCGCTTTTTCTCGCCGAGATAAGCACGTTTTCTGAAATGCCGCTCTCCCGTCACTCTGGTTAAAGTGTTATGAAAAAAAAGGCTGTTGGGGGCTAGGGAGTATCGAGTTGATCATTATACATGAAGAAATAACCAATTTCATCGTTTGGTTTATGTTTTACACGCGTTTTAAATTTTATTGCCGAAATCGCTTTTTCTCGCCGAGATAAGCACGTTTTCTGAAATGCCGCTCTCCCGTCACTCTGGTTAAAGTGTTATGAAAAAAAAGGCTGTTGGGGGCTAGGGAGTATCGAGTTGATCATTATACATGAAGAAATAACCAATTTCATCGTTTGGTTTATGTTTTACACGCGTTTTAAATTTTATTGCCGAAATCGCTTTTTCTCGCCGAGATAAGCACGTTTTCTGAAATGCCGCTCTCCCGTCACTCTGGTTAAAGTGTTATGAAAAAAAAGGCTGTTGGGGGCTAGGGAGTATCGAGTTGATCATTATACATGAAGAAATAACCAATTTCATCGTTTGTTGATCATTATACATGAAGAAATAACCAATTTCATCGTTTGGTTTATGTTTTACACGCGTTTTAAATTTTATTGCCGAAATCGCTTTTTCTCGCCGAGATAAGCACGTTTTCTGAAATGCCGCTCTCCCGTCACTCTGGTTAAAGTGTTATGAAAAAAAAGGCTGTTGGGGGCTAGGGAGTATCGAGTTGATCATTATACATGAAGAAATAACCAATTTCATCGTTTGGTTTATGTTTTACACGCGTTTTAAATTTTATTGCCGAAATCGCTTTTTCTCGCCGAGATAAGCACGTTTTCTGAAATGCCGCTCTCCCGTCACTCTGGTTAAAGTGTTATGAAAAAAAAGGCTGTTGGGGGCTAGGGAGTATCGAGTTGATCATTATACATGAAGAAATAACCAATTCCATCGTTTGGTTTATGTTTTACACGCGTTTTAAATTTTATTGCCGAAATCGCTTTTTCTCGCCGAGATAAGCACGTTTTCTGAAATGCCGCTCTCCCGTCACTCTGGTTAAAGTGTTATGAAAAAAAAGGCTGTTGGGGGCTAGGGAGTATCGAGTTGATCATTATACATGAAGAAATAACCAATTTCATCGTTTGGTTTATGTTTTACACGCGTTTTAAATTTTATTGCCGAAATCGCTTTTTCTCGCCGAGATAAGCACGTTTTCTGAAATGCCGCTCTCCCGTCACTCTGGTTAAAGTGTTATGAAAAAAAAGGCTGTTGGGGGCTAGGGAGTATCGAGTTGATCATTATACATGAAGAAATAACCAATTTCATCGTTTGGTTTATGTTTTACACGCGTTTTAAATTTTATTGCCGAAATCGCTTTTTCTCGCCGAGATAAGCACGTTTTCTGAAATGCCGCTCTCCCGTCACTCTGGTTAAAGTGTTATGAAAAAAAAGGCTGTTGGGGGCTAGGGAGTATCGAGTTGATCATTATACATGAAGAAATAACCAATTTCATCGTTTGGTTTATGTTTTACACGCGTTTTAAATTTTATTGCCGAAATCGCTTTTTCTCGCCGAGATAAGCACGTTTTCTGAAATGCCGCTCTCCCGTCACTCTGGTTAAAGTGTTATGAAAAAAAAGGCTGTTGGGGGCTAGGGAGTATCGAGTTGATCATTATACATTAAGAAATAACCAATTTCATCGTTTGGTTTATGTTTTACACGCGTTTTAAATTTTATTGCCGAAATCGCTTTTTCTCGCAGAGATAAGCACGTTTTCTGAAATGCCGCTCTCCCGTCACTCTGGTTAAAGTGTTATGAAAAAAAAAGGCTGTTGGGGGCTAGGGAGTATCGAGTTGATCATTATACATGAAGAAATAACCAATTTCATCGTTTGGTTTATGTTTTACACGCGTTTTAAATTTTATTGCCGAAATTGCTTTTTCTCGCCGAGATAAGCACGTTTTCTGAAATGCCGCTCTCCCGTCACTCTGGTTAAAGTGTTATGAAAAAAAAGTCTGTTGGGAGCTAGGGAGTATCGAGTTGATCATTATACATGAAGAAATAACCAATTTCATCGTTTGGTTTATGTTTTACACGCGTTTTAAATTTTATTGCCGAAATCGCTTTTTCTCGCCGAGATAAGCACGTTTTCTGAAATGCCGCTCTCCCGTCACTCTGGTTAAAGTGTTATGAAAAAAAAGGCTGTTGGGGGCTAGGGAGTATCGAGTTGATCATTATACATGAAGAAATAACCAATTTCATCGTTTGGTTTATGTTTTACACGCGTTTTAAATTTTATTGCCGAAATCGCTTTTTCTCGCCGAGATAAGCACGTTTTCTGAAATGCCGCTCTCCCGTCACTCTGGTTAAAGTGTTATGAAAAAAAAGGCTGTTGGGGGCTAGGGAGTATCGAGTTGATCGTTATACATGAAGAAATAACCAATTTCATCGTTTGGTTTATGTTTTACACGCGTTTTAAATTTTATTGCCGAAATCGCTTTTTCTCGCCGAGATAAGCACGTTTTCTGAAATGCCGCTCTCCCGTCACTCTGGTTAAAGTGTTATGAAAAAAAAGGCTGTTGGGGGCTAGGGAGTATCGAGTTGATCATTATACATGAAGAAATAACCAATTTCATCGTTTGGTTTATGTTTTACACGCGTTTTAAATTTTATTGCCGAAATCGCTTTTTCTCGCCGAGATAAGCACGTTTTCTGAAATGCCGCTCTCCCGTCACTCTGGTTAAAGTGTTATGAAAAAAAAGGCTGTTGGGGGCTAGGGAGTATCGAGTTGATCATTATACATGAAGAAATAACCAATTTCATCGTTTGGTTTATGTTTTACACGCGTTTTAAATTTTATTGCCGAAATCGCTTTTTCTCGCCGAGATAAGCACGTTTTCTGAAATGCCGCTCTCCCGTCACTCTGGTTAAAGTGTTATGAAAAAAAAGGCTGTTGGGGGCTAGGGAGTATCGAGTTGATCATTATACATGAAGAAATAACCAATTTCATCGTTTGGTTTATGTTTTACACGCGTTTTAAATTTTATTGCCGAAATCGCTTTTTCTCGCCGAGATAAGCACGTTTTCTGAAATGCCGCTCTCCCGTCACTCTGGTTAAAGTGTTATGAAAAAAAAGGCTGTTGGGGGCTAGGGAGTATCGAGTTGATCATTATACATGAAGAAATAACCAATTTCATCGTTTGGTTTATGTTTTACACGCGTTTTAAATTTTATTGCCGAAATCGCTTTTTCTCGCCGAGATAAGCACGTTTTCTGAAATGCCGCTCTCCCGTCACTCTGGTTAAAGTGTTATGAAAAAAAAGGCTGTTGGGGGCTAGGGAGTATCGAGTTGATCATTATACATGAAGAAATAACCAATTTCATCGTTTGGTTTATGTTTTACACGCGTTTTAAATTTTATTGCCGAAATCGCTTTTTCTCGCCGAGATAAGCACGTTTTCTGAAATGCCGCTCTCCCGTCACTCTGGTTAAAGTGTTATGAAAAAAAAGGCTGTTGGGGGCTAGGGAGTATCGAGTTGATCATTATACATGAAGAAATAACCAATTTCATCGTTTGTTGATCATTATACATGAAGAAATAACCAATTTCATCGTTTGGTTTATGTTTTACACGCGTTTTAAATTTTATTGCCGAAATCGCTTTTTCTCGCCGAGATAAGCACGTTTTCTGAAATGCCGCTCTCCCGTCACTCTGGTTAAAGTGTTATGAAAAAAAAGGCTGTTGGGGGCTAGGGAGTATCGAGTTGATCATTATACATGAAGAAATAACCAATTTCATCGTTTGGTTTATGTTTTACACGCGTTTTAAATTTTATTGCCGAAATCGCTTTTTCTCGCCGAGATAAGCACGTTTTCTGAAATGCCGCTCTCCCGTCACTCTGGTTAAAGTGTTATGAAAAAAAAGGCTGTTGGGGGCTAGGGAGTATCGAGTTGATCATTATACATGAAGAAATAACCAATTTCATCGTTTGGTTTATGTTTTACACGCGTTTTAAATTTTATTGCCGAAATCGCTTTTTCTCGCCGAGATAAGCACGTTTTCTGAAATGCCGCTCTCCCGTCACTCTGGTTAAAGTGTTATGAAAAAAAAGGATGTTGGGGGCTAGGGAGTATCGAGTTGATCATTATACATGAAGAAATAACCAATTTCATCGTTTGATTTATGTTTTACACGCGTTTTAAATTTTATTGCCGAAATCGCTTTTTCTCGCCGAGATAAGCACGTTTTCTGAAATGCCGCTCTCCCGTCACTCTGGTTAAAGTGTTATGAAAAAAAAGGCTGTTGGGGGCTAAGGAGTATCGAGTTGATCATTATACATGAAGAAATAACCAATTTCATCGTTTGGTTTATGTTTTACACGATGCTCAGCTCCAGCTGGAAGTGTAAAAAGAACCGGGCTGGTTAAAAAAAGAACCGGGCGACCCGGTAAAATTTCTTAGCCGGGGCTCTGGAAGCCTAACACGGCGTGATCTTGTCCAAAAAGCCGCTGCTGAGCTCCAGCTGGAAGTGTAAAAAGAACCGGGCTGGTTAAAAAAAAGAACCGGGCGACCCGGTAAAATTGCTTAGCCGGGGCTCTGGAAGCCTAACACTGCGTGATCTTGTCCAAAAAGCCGCTGCTGAGCTCCAGCTGGAAGTGTAAAAAGAACCGGGCTGGTTAAAAAAAAGAACCGGGCGGCCCGGTAAAATTGCTTAGCCGGGGCTCTGGAAGCCTAACCCGGCGTGATACTGTGCAAAAAGCCGCTGCTGAGCTCCAGCTGGAAGTGTAAAAAAAACCGGGCTGGTTAAAAAAAAGAACCGGGCGACCCTGTAAAATTGCTTAGCCGGGGCTCTGGAAGCCTAACACGGCGTGATCTTGTCCAAAAACCCGCTGCTGAGCTCCAGCTGGAAGTGTAAAAAGAACCGGGCTGGTTAAAAAAAAGAACCGGGCGGGCCGGTAAAATTGCTTAGCCGGGGCTCTGGAAGCCTAACACGGCGTGATCTTGTCCAAAAAGCCGCTCGTGAGCTCCAGCTGGAAGTGTAATAAGAACCGGGCTGGTTCAAAAAAAGAACCGGGCGGCCCGGTAGAATTGCTTAGCCGAGGTCCTGGAAGCCTAACCCGGCGTGATCTTGCGCAAAAAGCCGCTGCTGAGCTCCAGCTGGAAGTGTAAAAAGAACCGGGCTGGTTCAAAAAAAGAACCGGGCGGCCCGGTAAAATTGCTTAGCCGGGGTCCTGGAAGCCTAACGCGGCGTGATCTTGCCCGAAAGTCGGCCTCTATACTTCCATATTAGGTACCAGGCGCTCAGAGCCAACTTGGCAAAAATTTTCTAAGTGCCCACGGCTCTGCGGGGATTGTGCGTCCGACCCGCGCCGGTTCTCCAGCCGGCCTAAAATAACGCAAAACCAGCCTCTCCCCCTGGAGCTCAAAGCCAAAGGCGAAACTTTTCTAAGTGCCTACGGCTCTGCGGGCTTTCTAGTCCGCCCCGCGCCGGTTCGTCGGTCGGCCTCAAAAAGCGAAAAATCAGCCTCTCTCCCTGGAGCTCGACTCGAGTTGATCATTATACATGAAGAAATAACCAATTTCATCGTTTGGTTTATGTTTTACACGCGTTTTAAATTTTATTGCCGAAATCGCTTTTTCTCGCCGAGATAAGCACGTTTTCTGAAATGCCGCTCTCCCGTCCCTCTGGTTAAAGTGTTATGAAAAAAAAGGCTGTTGGGGGCTAGGGAGTATCGAGTTGATCATTATACATGAAGAAATAACCAATTTCATCGTTTGGTTTATGTTTTACACGCGTTTTAAATTTTATTGCCGAAATCGCTTTTTCTCGCCGAGATAAGCACGTTTTCTGAAATGCCGCTCTCCCGTCACTCTGGTTAAAGTGTTATGAAAAAAAGGCTGTTGGGGGCTAGGGAGTATCGAGTTGATCATTATACATGAAGAAATAACCAATTTCATCGTTTGGTTTATGTTTTACACGCGTTTTAAATTTTATTGCCGAAATCGCTTTTTCTCGCCGAGATAAGCACGTTTTCTGAAATGCCGCTCTCCCGTCCCTCTGGTTAAAGTGTTATGAAAAAAAAGGCTGTTGGGGGCTAGGGAGTATCGAGTTGATCATTATACATGAAGAAATAACCAATTTCATCGTTTGGTTTATGTTTTACACGCGTTTTAAATTTTATTGCCGAAATCGCTTTTTCTCGCCGAGATAAGCACGTTTTCTGAAATGCCGCTCTCCCGTCACTCTGGTTAAAGTGTTATGAAAAAAAAGGTTTGGTTTATGTTTTACACGCGTTTTAAATTTTATTGCCGAAATCGCTTTTTCTCGCCGAGATAAGCACGTTTTCTGAAATGCCGCTCTCCCGTCACTCTGGTTAAAGTGTTATGAAAAAAAAGGCTGTTGGGGGCTAGGGAGTATCGAGTTGATCATTATACATGAAGAAATAACCAATTTCATCGTTTGGTTTATGTTTTACACGCGTTTTAAATTTTATTGCCGAAATCGCTTTTTCTCGCCGAGATAAGCACGTTTTCTGAAATGCCGCTCTCCCGTCACTCTGGTTAAAGTGTTATGAAAAAAAAGGCTGTTGGGGGCTAGGGAGTATCGAGTTGATCATTATACATGAAGAAATAACCAATTTCATCGTTTGGTGTATGTTTTACACGCGTTTTAAATTTTATTGCCGAAATCGCTTTTTCTCGCCGAGATAAGCACGTTTTCTGAAATGCCGCTCTCCCGTCACTCTGGTTAAAGTGTTATGAAAAAAAAGGCTGTTGGGGGCTAGGGAGTATCGAGTTGATCATTATACATGAAGAAATAACCAATTTCATCGTTTGGTTTATGTTTTACACGCGTTTTAAATTTTATTGCCGAAATCGCTTTTTCTCGCCGAGATAAGCACGTTTTCTGAAATGCCGCTCTCCCGTCACTCTGGTTAAAGTGTTATGAAAAAAAAGGCTGTTGGGGGCTAGGGAGTATCGAGTTGATCATTATACATGAAGAAATAACCAATTTCATCGTTTGGTTTATGTTTTACACGCGTTTTAAATTTTATTGCCGAAATCGCTTTTTCTCGCCGAGATAAGCACGTTTTCTGAAATTTCGCTCTCCCGTCACTCTGGTTAAAGTGTTATGAAAAAAAAGGCTGTTGGGGGCTAGGGAGTATCGAGTTGATCATTATACATGAAGAAATAACCAATTTCATCGTTTGGTTTATGTTTTACACGCGTTTTAAATTTTATTGCCGAAATCGCTTTTTCTCGCCGAGATAAGCACGTTTTCTGAAATGCCGCTCTCCCGTCACTCTGGTTAAAGTGTTATGAAAAAAAAGGCTGTTGGGGGCTAGGGAGTATCGAGTTGATCATTATACATGAAGAAATAACCAATTTCATCGTTTGGTTTATGTTTTACACGCGTTTTAAATTTTATTGCCGAAATCGCTTTTTCTCGCCGAGATAAGCACGTTTTCTGAAATGCCGCTCTCCCGTCACTCTGGTTAAAGTGTTATGAAAAAAAAGGCTGTTGGGGGCTAGGGAGTATCGAGTTGATCATTATACATGAAGAAATAACCAATTTCATCGTTTGGTTTATGTTTTACACGCGTTTTAAATTGTATTGCCGAAATCGCTTTTTCTCGCCGAGATAAGCACGTTTTCTGAAATGCCGCTCTCCGTCACTCTGGTTAAAGTGTTATGAAAAAAAAGGCTGTTGGGGGCTAGGGAGTATCGAGTTGATCATTATACATGAAGAAATAACCAATTTCATCGTTTGGTTTATGTTTTACACGCGTTTTAAATTTTATTGCCGAAATCGCTTTTTTTCGCCGAGATAAGCACGTTTTCTGAAATGCCGCTCTCCCGTCACTCTGGTTAAAGTGTTATGAAAAAAAAGGCTGTTGGGGGCTAGGGAGTATCGAGTTGATCATTATACATGAAGAAATAACCAATTTCATCGTTTGGTTTATGTTTTACACGCGTTTTTAATTTTATTGCCGAAATCGCTTTTTCTCGCCGAGATAAGCACGTTTTCTGAAATGCCGCTCTCCCGTCACTCTGGTTAAAGTGTTATGAAAAAAAAGGCTGTTGGGGGCTAGGGAGTATCGAGTTGATCATTATACATGAAGAAATAACCAATTTCATCGTTTGGTTTATGTTTTACACGCGTTTTAAATTTTATTGCCGAAATCGCTTTTTCTCGCCGAGATAAGCACGTTTTCTGAAATGCCGCTCTCCCGTCACTCTGGTTAAAGTGTTATGAAAAAAAAGGCTGTTGGGGGCTAGGGAGTATCGAGTTGATCATTATACATGAAGAAATAACCAATTTCATCGTTTGGTTTATGTTTTACACGCGTTTTAAATTTTATTGCCGAAATCGCTTTTTCTCGCCGAGATAAGCACGTTTTCTGAAATGCCGCTCTCCCGTCACTCTGGTTAAAGTGTTATGAAAAAAAAGGCTGTTGGGGGCTAGGGAGTATCGAGTTGATCATTATACATGAAGAAATAACCAATTTCATCGTTTGGTTTATGTTTTACACGCGTTTTAAATTTTATTGCCGAAATCGCTTTTTCTCGCCGAGATAAGCACGTTTTCTGAAATGCCGCTCTCCCGTCACTCTGGTTAAAGTGTTATGAAAAAAAAGGCTGTTGGGGGCTAGGGAGTATCGAGTTGATCATTATACATGAAGAAATAACCAATTTCATCGTTTGGTTTATGTTTTACACGCGTTTTAAATTTTATTGCCGAAATCGCTTTTTCTCGCCGAGATAAGCACGTTTTCTGAAATGCCGCTCTCCCGTCACTCTGGTTAAAGTGTTATGAAAAAAAAGGCTGTTGGGGGCTAGGGAGTATCGAGTTGATCATTATACATGAAGAAATAACCAATTTCATCGTTTGGTTTATGTTTTACACGCGTTTTAAATTTTATTGCCGAAATCGCTTTTTCTCGCCGAGATAAGCACGTTTTCTGAAATGCCGCTCTCCCGTCACTCTGGTTAAAGTGTTATGAAAAAAAAGGCTGTTGGGGGCTAGGGAGTATCGAGTTGATCATTATACATGAAGAAATAACCAATTTCATCGTTTGGTTTATGTTTTACACGCGTTTTAAATTTTATTGCCGAAATCGCTTTTTTCTCGCCGAGATAAGCACGTTTTCTGAAATGCCGCTCTCCCGTCACTCTGGTTAAAGTGTTATGAAAAAAAAGGCTGTTGGGGGCTAGGGAGTATCGAGTTGATCATTATACATGAAGAAATAACCAATTTCATCGTTTGGTTTATGTTTTACACGCGTTTTAAATTTTATTGCCGAAATCGCTTTTTCTCGCCGAGATAAGCACGTTTTCTGAAATGCCGCTCTCCCGTCACTCTGGTTAAAGTGTTATGAAAAAAAAGGCTGTTGGGGGCTAGGGAGTATCGAGTTGATCATTATACATGAAGAAATAACCAATTTCATCGTTTGGTTTATGTTTTACACGCGTTTTAAATTTTATTGCCGAAATCGCTTTTTCTCGCCGAGATAAGCACGTTTTCTGAAATGCCGCTCTCCCGTCACTCTGGTTAAAGTGTTATGAAAAAAAAGGCTGTTGGGGGCTAGGGAGTATCGAGTTGATCATTATACATGAAGAAATAACCAATTTCATCGTTTGGTTTATGTTTTACACGCGTTTTAAATTTTATTGCCGAAATCGCTTTTTCTCGCCGAGATAAGCACGTTTTCTGAAATGCCGCTCTCCCGTCACTCTGGTTAAAGTGTTATGAAAAAAAAGGCTGTTGGGGGCTAGGGAGTATCGAGTTGATCATTATACATGAAGAAATAACCAATTTCATCGTTTGGTTTATGTTTTACACGCGTTTTAAATTTTATTGCCGAAATCGCTTTTTCTCGCCGAGATAAGCACGTTTTCTGAAATGCCGCTCTCCCGTCACTCTGGTTAAAGTGTTATGAAAAAAAAGGCTGTTGGGGGCTAGGGAGTATCGAGTTGATCATTATACATGAAGAAATAACCAATTTCATCGTTTGGTTTATGTTTTACACGCGTTTTAAATTTTATTGCCGAAATCGCTTTTTCTCGCCGAGATAAGCACGTTTTCTGAAATGCCGCTCTCCCGTCACTCTGGTTAAAGTGTTATGAAAAAAAAGGCTGTTGGGGGCTAGGGAGTATCGAGTTGATCATTATACATGAAGAAATAACCAATTTCATCGTTTGGTTTATGTTTTACACGCGTTTTAAATTTTATTGCCGAAATCGCTTTTTCTCGCCGAGATAAGCACGTTTTCTGAAATGCCGCTCTCCCGTCACTCTGGTTAAAGTGTTATGAAAAAAAAGGCTGTTGGGGGCTAGGGAGTATCGAGTTGATCATTATACATGAAGAAATAACCAATTTCATCGTTTGGTTTATGTTTTACACGCGTTTTAAATTTTATTGCCGAAATCGCTTTTTCTCGCCGAGATAAGCACGTTTTCTGAAATGCCGCTCTCCCGTCACTCTGGTTAAAGTGTTATGAAAAAAAAGGCTGTTGGGGGCTAGGGAGTATCGAGTTGATCATTATACATGAAGAAATAACCAATTTCATCGTTTGTTGATCATTATACATGAAGAAATAACCAATTTCATCGTTTGGTTTATGTTTTACACGCGTTTTAAATTTTATTGCCGAAATCGCTTTTTCTCGCCGAGATAAGCACGTTTTCTGAAATGCCGCTCTCCCGTCACTCTGGTTAAAGTGTTATGAAAAAAAAGGCTGTTGGGGGCTAGGGAGTATCGAGTTGATCATTATACATGAAGAAATAACCAATTTCATCGTTTGGTTTATGTTTTACACGCGTTTTAAATTTTATTGCCGAAATCGCTTTTTCTCGCCGAGATAAGCACGTTTTCTGAAATGCCGCTCTCCCGTCACTCTGGTTAAAGTGTTATGAAAAAAAAGGCTGTTGGGGGCTAGGGAGTATCGAGTTGATCATTATACATGAAGAAATAACCAATTTCATCGTTTGGTTTATGTTTTACACGCGTTTTAAATTTTATTGCCGAAATCGCTTTTTCTCGCCGAGATAAGCACGTTTTCTGAAATGCCGCTCTCCCGTCCCTCTGGTTAAAGTGTTATGAAAAAAAAGGCTTTTGGGGGCTAGGGAGTATCGAGTTGATCATTATACATGAAGAAATAACCAATTTCATCGTTTGGTTTATGTTTTACACGCGTTTTAAATTTTATTGCCGAAATCGCTTTTTCTCGCCGAGATAAGCACGTTTTCTGAAATGCCGCTCTCCCGTCACTCTGGTTAAAGTGTTATGAAAAAAAAGGCTGTTGGGGGCTAGGGAGTATCGAGTTGATCATTATACATGAAGAAATAACCAATTTCATCGTTTGGTTTATGTTTTACACGCGTTTTAAATTTTATTGCCGAAATCGCTTTTTCTCGCCGAGATAAGCACGTTTTCTGAAATGCCGCTCTCCCGTCCCTCTGGTTAAAGTGTTATGAAAAAAAAGGCTGTTGGGGGCTAGGGAGTATCGAGTTGATCATTATACATGAAGAAATAACCAATTTCATCGTTTGGTTTATGTTTTACACGCGTTTTAAATTTTATTGCCGAAATCGCTTTTTCTCGCCGAGATAAGCACGTTTTCTGAAATGCCGCTCTCCCGTCACTCTGGTTAAAGTGTTATGAAAAAAAAGGCTGTTGGGGGCTAGGGAGTATCGAGTTGATCATTATACATGAAGAAATAACCAATTTCATCGTTTGGTTTATGTTTTACACGCGTTTTAAATTTTATTGCCGAAATCGCTTTTTCTCGCCAAGATAAGCACGTTTTCTGAAATGCCGCTCTCCCGTCACTCTGGTTAAAGTGTTATGAAAAAAAAGGCTGTTGGGGGCTAGGGAGTATCGAGTTGATCATTATACATGAAGAAATAACCAATTTCATCGTTTGGTTTATGTTTTACACGCGTTTTAAATTTTATTGCCGAAATCGCTTTTTCTCGCCGAGATAAGCACGTTTTCTGAAATGCCGCTCTCCCGTCCCTCTGGTTAAAGTGTTATGAAAAAAAAGGCTGTTGGGGGCTAGGGAGTATCGAGTTGATCATTATACATGAAGAAATAACCAATTTCATCGTTTGGTTTATGTTTTACACGCGTTTTAAATTTTATTGCCGAAATCGCTTTTTCTCGCCGAGATAAGCACGTTTTCTGAAATGCCGCTCTCCCGTCACTCTGGTTAAAGTGTTATGAAAAAAAAGGCTGTTGGGGGCTAGGGAGTATCGAGTTGATCATTATACATGAAGAAATAACCAATTTCTTCGTTTGGTTTATGTTTTACACGCGTTTTAAATTTTATCCGAAATCGCTTTTTCTCGCCGAGATAAGCACGTTTTCTGAAATGCCGCTCTCCCGTCACTCTGGTTAAAGTGTTATGAAAAAAAAGGCTGTTGGGGGCTAGGGAGTATCGAGTTGATCATTATACATGAAGAAATAACCAATTTCATCGTTTGGTTTATGTTTTACACGCGTTTTAAATTTTATCCGAAATCGCTTTTTCTCGCCGAGATAAGCACGTTTTCTGAAATGCCGCTCTCCCGTCACTCTGGTTAAAGTGTTATGAAAAAAAAGGCTGTTGGGGGCTAGGGAGTATCGAGTTGATCATTATACATGAAGAAATAACCAATTTCATCGTTTGGTTTATGTTTTACACGCGTTTTAAATTTTATTGCCGAAATCGCTTTTTCTCGCCGAGATAAACGTTTTCTGAAATGCCGCTCTCCCGTCACTCTGGTTAAAGTTTTATGAAACAAAAGGCTGTTGGGGGCTAGGGAGTATCGAGTTGATCATTATACATGAAGAAATAACCAATTTCTTCGTTTGGTTTATGTTTTACACGCGTTTTAAATTTTATTGCCGAAATCGCTTTTTCTCGCCGAGATAAGCACGTTTTCTGAAATGCCGCTCTCCCGTCACTCTGGTTAAAGTGTTATGAAAAAAAAGGCTGTTGGGGGCTAGGGAGTATCGAGTTGATCATTATACATGAAGAAATAACCAATTTCATCGTTTGGTTTATGTTTTACACGCGTTTTAAATTTTATTGCCGAAATCGCTTTTTCTCGCCGAGATAAGCACGTTTTCTGAAATGCCGCTCTCCCGTCACTCTGGTTAAAGTGTTATGAAAAAAAAGGCTGTTGGGGGCTAGGGAGTATCGAGTTGATCATTATACATGAAGAAATAACCAATTTCATCGTTTGGTTTATGTTTTACACGCGTTTTAAATTTTATTGCCGAAATCGCTTTTTCTCGCCGAGATAAGCACGTTTTCTGAAATGCCGCTCTCCCGTCCCTCTGGTTAAAGTGTTATGAAAAAAAAGGCTGTTGGGGGCTAGGGAGTATCGAGTTGATCATTATACATGAAGAAATAACCAATTTCATCGTTTGGTTTATGTTTTACACGCGTTTTAAATTTTATTGCCGAAATCGCTTTTTCTCGCCGAGATAAGCACGTTTTCTGAAATGCCGCTCTCCCGTCACTCTGGTTAAAGTGTTATGAAAAAAAAGGCTGTTGGGGGCTAGGGAGTATCGAGTTGATCATTATACATGAAGAAATAACCAATTTCATCGTTTGGTTTATGTTTTACACGCGTTTTAAATTTTATTGCCGAAATCGCTTTTTCTCGCCGAGATAAGCACGTTTTCTGAAATGCCGCTCTCCCGTCACTCTGGTTAAAGTGTTATGAAAAAAAAGGCTGTTGGGGGCTAGGGAGTATCGAGTTGATCATTATACATGAAGAAATAACCAATTTCATCGTTTGGTTTATGTTTTACACGCGTTTTAAATTTTATTGCCGAAATCGCTTTTTCTCGCCGAGATAAGCACGTTTTCTGAAATGCCGCTCTCCCGTCACTCTGGTTAAAGTGTTATGAAAAAAAAGGCTGTTGGGGGCTAGGGAGTATCGAGTTGATCATTATACATGAAGAAATAACCAATTTCATCGTTTGGTTTATGTTTTACACGCGTTTTAAATTTTATTGCCGAAATCGCTTTTTCTCGCCGAGATAAGCACGTTTTCTGAAATGCCGCTCTCCCGTCACTCTGGTTAAAGTGTTATGAAAAAAAAGGCTGTTGGGGGCTAGGGAGTATCGAGTTGATCATTATACATGAAGAAATAACCAATTTCATCGTTTGGTTTATGTTTTACACGATGCTGAGCTCCAGCTGGAAGTGTAAAAAGAACCGGGCTGGTTAAAAAAAGAACCGGGCGACCCGGTAAAATTGCTTAGCCGGGGCTCTGGAAGCCTAACACGGCGTGATCTTGTCCAAAAAGCCGCTGCTGAGCTCCAGCTGGAAGTGTAAAAAGAACCGGGCTGGTTAAAAAAAAAAAGAACCGGGCGACCCGGTAAAATTGCTTAGCCGGGGCTCTGGAAGCCTAACACGGCGTGATCTTGTCCAAAAAGCCGCTGCTGAGCTCCAGCTGGAAGTGTAAAAAGAACCGGGCTGGTTAAAAAAAAGAACCGGGCGGCCCGGTAAAATTGCTTAGCCGGGGCTCTGGAAGCCTAACCCGGCGTGATACTGTGCAAAAAGCCGCTGCTGAGCTCCAGCTGGAAGTGTAAAAAAAACCGGGCTGGTTAAAAAAAAGAACCGGGCGACCCTGTAAAATTGCTTAGCCGGGGCTCTGGAAGCCTAACACGGCGTGATCTTGTCCAAAAACCCGCTGCTGAGCTCCAGCTGGAAGTGTAAAAAGAACCGGGCTGGTTAAAAAAAAGAACCGGGCGGGCCGGTAAAATTGCTTAGCCGGGGCTCTGGAAGCCTAACACGGCGTGATCTTGTCCAAAAAGCCGCTCGTGAGCTCCAGCTGGAAGTGTAAAAAGAACCGGGCTGGTTCAAAAAAAGAACCGGGCGGCCCGGTAGAATTGCTTAGCCGAGGTCCTGGAAGCCTAACCCGGCGTGATCTTAGGCAGAAAGCCGCTGCTGAGCTCCAGCTGGAAGTGTAAAAAGAACCGGGCTGGTTCAAAAAAAGAACCGGGCGGCCCGGTAAAATTGCTTAGCCGGGGTCCTGGAAGCCTAACGCGGCGTGATCTTGCCCGAAAGTCGGCCTCTATACTTCCATATTAGGTACCAGGCGCTCAGAGCCAACTTGGCAAAAATTTTCTAAGTGCCCACGGCTCTGCGGGGATTGTGCGTCCGACCCGCGCCGGTTCTCCAGCCGGCCTAAAATAACGCAAAACCAGCCTCTCCCCCTGGAGCTCACAGCCAAAGGCGAAACTTTTCTAAGTGCCTACGGCTCTGCGGGCTTTTGAGTCCGCCCCGCGCCGGTTCGTCGGTCGGCCTCAAAAAGCGAAAAATCAGCCTCTCTCCATGGAGCTCGACTCGAGTTGATCATTATACATGAAGAAATAACCAATTTCATCGTTTGGTTTATGTTTTACACGCGTTTTAAATTTTATTGCCGAAATCGCTTTTTCTCGCCGAGATAAGCACGTTTTCTGAAATGCCGCTCTCCCGTCACTCTGGTTAAAGTGTTATGAAAAAAAAGGCTGTTGGGGGCTAGGGAGTATCGAGTTGATCATTATACATAAAGAAATAACCAATTTCATCGTTTGGTTTATGTTTTACACGCGTTTTAAATTTTATTGCCGAAATCGCTTTTTCTCGCCGAGATAAGCACGTTTTCTGAAATGCCGCTCTCCCGTCACTCTGGTTAAAGTGTTATGAAAAAAAAGGCTGTTGGGGGCTACGGAGTATCGAGTTGATCATTATACATGAAGAAATAACCAATTTCATCGTTTGGTTTATGTTTTACACGCGTTTTAAATTTTATTGCCGAAATCGCTTTTTCTCGCCGAGATAAGCACGTTTTCTGAAATGCCGCTCTCCCATCACTCTGGTTAAAGTGTTATGAAAAAAAAGGCTGTTGGGGGCTAGGGAGTATCGAGTTGATCGTTATACATGAAGAAATAACCAATTTCATCGTTTGGTTTATGTTTTACACGCGTTTTAAATTTTATTGCCGAAATCGCTTTTTCTCGCCGAGATAAGCACGTTTTCTGAAATGCCGCTCTCCCGTCACTCTGGTTAAAGTGTTATGAAAAAAAAGGCTGTTGGGGGCTAGGGAGTATCGAGTTGATCGTTATACATGAAGAAATAACCAATTTCATCGTTTGGTTTATGTTTTACACGCGTTTTAAATTTTATTGCCGAAATCGCTTTTTCTCGCCGAGATAAGCACGTTTTCTGAAATGCCGCTCTCCCGTCACTCTGGTTAAAGTGTTATGAAAAAAAAGGCTGTTGGGGGCTAGGGAGTATCGAGTTGATCATTATACATGAAGAAATAACCAATTTCATCGTTTGGTTTATGTTTTACACGCGTTTTAAATTTTATTGCCGAAATCGCTTTTTCTCGCCGAGATAAGCACGTTTTCTGAAATGCCGCTCTCCCGTCACTCTGGTTAAAGTGTTATGAAAAAAAAGGCTGTTGGGGGCTAGGGAGTATCGAGTTGATCATTATACATGAAGAAATAACCAATTTCATCGTTTGGTTTATGTTTTACACGCGTTTTAAATTTTATTGCCGAAATCGCTTTTTCTCGCCGAGATAAGCACGTTTTCTGAAATGCCGCTCTCCCGTCACTCTGGTTAAAGTGTTATGAAAAAAAAGGCTGTTGGGGGCTAGGGAGTATCGAGTTGATCATTATACATGAAGAAATAACCAATTTCATCGTTTGGTTTATGTTTTACACGCGTTTTAAATTTTATTGCCGAAATCGCTTTTTCTCGCCGAGATAAGCACGTTTTCTGAAATGCCGCTCTCCCGTCACTCTGGTTAAAGTGTTATGAAAAAAAAGGCTGTTGGGGGCTAGGGAGTATCGAGTTGATCATTATACATGAAGAAATAACCAATTTCATCGTTTGGTTTATGTTTTACACGCGTTTTAAATTTTATTGCCGAAATCGCTTTTTCTCGCCGAGATAAGCACGTTTTCTGAAATGCCGCTCTCCCGTCACTCTGGTTAAAGTGTTATGAAAAAAAAGGCTGTTGGGGGCTAGGGAGTATCGAGTTGATCATTATACATGAAGAAATAACCAATTTCATCGTTTGGTTTATGTTTTACACGCGTTTTAAATTTTATTGCCGAAATCGCTTTTTCTCGCCGAGATAAGCACGTTTTTTGAAATGCCGCTCTCCCGTCACTCTGGTTAAAGTGTTATGAAAAAAAAGGCTGTTGGGGGCTAGGGAGTATCGAGTTGATCATTATACATGAAGAAATAACCAATTTCATCGTTTGGTTTATGTTTTACACGCGTTTTAAATTTTATTGCCGAAATCGCTTTTTCTCGCCGAGATAAGCACGTTTTCTGAAATGCCGCTCTCCCGTCACTCTGGTTAAAGTGTTATGAAAAAAAAGGCTGTTGGGGGCTAGGGAGTATCGAGTTGATCATTATACATGAAGAAATAACCAATTTCATCGTTTGGTTTATGTTTTACACGCGTTTTAAATTTTATTGCCGAAATCGCTTTTTCTCGCCGAGATAAGCACGTTTTCTGAAATGCCGCTCTCCCGTCACTCTGGTTAAAGTGTTATGAAAAAAAAGGCTGTTGGGGGCTCGGGAGTATCGAGTTGATCATTATACATGAAGAAATAACCAATTTCATCGTTTGGTTTATGTTTTACACGCGTTTTAAATTTTATTGCCGAAATCGCTTTTTCTCGCCGAGATAAGCACGTTTTCTGAAATGCCGCTCTCCCGTCACTCTGGTTAAAGTGTTATGAAAAAAAAGGCTGTTGGGGGCTCGGGAGTATCGAGTTGATCATTATACATGAAGAAATAACCAATTTCATCGTTTGGTTTATGTTTTACACGCGTTTTAAATTTTATTGCCGAAATCGCTTTTTCTCGCCGAGATAAGCACGTTTTCTGAAATGCCGCTCTCCCGTCACTCTGGTTAAAGTGTTATGAAAAAAAAGGCTGTTGGGGGCTAGGGAGTATCGAGTTGATCATTATACATGAAGAAATAACCAATTTCATCGTTTGGTTTATGTTTTACACGCGTTTTAAATTTTATTGCCGAAATCGCTTTTTCTCGCCGAGATAAGCACGTTTTCTGAAATGCCGCTCTCCCGTCACTCTGGTTAAAGTGTTATGAAAAAAAAGGCTGTTGGGGGCTAGGGAGTATCGAGTTGATCATTATACATGAAGAAATAACCAATTTCATCGTTTGGTTTATGTTTTACACGCGTTTTAAATTTTATTGCCGAAATCGCTTTTTCTCGCCGAGATAAGCACGTTTTCTGAAATGCCGCTCTCCCGTCACTCTGGTTAAAGTGTTATGAAAAAAAAGGCTGTTGGGGGCTAGGGAGTATCGAGTTGATCATTATACATGAAGAAATAACCAATTTCATCGTTTGGTTTATGTTTTACACGCGTTTTAAATTTTATTGCCGAAATCGCTTTTTCTCGCCGAGATAAGCACGTTTTCTGAAATGCCGCTCTCCCGTCACTCTGGTTAAAGTGTTATGAAAAAAAAGGCTGTTGGGGGCTAGGGAGTATCGAGTTGATCATTATACATGAAGAAATAACCAATTTCATCGTTTGGTTTATGTTTTACACGCGTTTTAAATTTTATTGCCGAAATCGCTTTTTCTCGCCGAGATAAGCACGTTTTCTGAAATGCCGCTCTCCCGTCACTCTGGTTAAAGTGTTATGAAAAAAAAGGCTGTTGGGGGCTAGGGAGTATCGAGTTGATCATTATACATGAAGAAATAACCAATTTCATCGTTTGGTTTATGTTTTACACGCGTTTTAAATTTTATTGCCGAAATCGCTTTTTCTCGCCGAGATAAGCACGTTTTCTGAAATGCCGCTCTCCCGTCCCTCTGGTTAAAGTGTTATGAAAAAAAAGGCTTTTGGGGGCTAGGGAGTATCGAGTTAATCATTATACATGAAGAAATAACCAATTTCATCGTTTGGTTTATGTTTTACACGCGTTTTAAATTTTATTGCCGAAATCGCTTTTTCTCGCCGAGATAAGCACGTTTTCTGAAATGCCGCTCTCCCGTCACTCTGGTTAAAGTGTTATGAAAAAAAAGGCTGTTGGGGGCTAGGGAGTATCGAGTTGATCATTATACATGAAGAAATAACCAATTTCATCGTTTGATTTATGTTTTACAAGCGTTTTAAATTTTATTGCCGAAATCGCTTTTTCTCGCCGAGATAAGCACGTTTTCTGAAATGCCGCTCTCCCGTCCCTCTGGTTAAAGTGTTATGAAAAAAAAGGCTGTTGGGGGCTAGGGAGTATCGAGTTGATCATTATACATGAAGAAATAACCAATTTCATCGTTTGGTTTATGTTTTACACGCGTTTTAAATTTTATTGCCGAAATCGCTTTTTCTCGCCGAGATAAGCACGTTTTCTGAAATGCCGCTCTCCCGTCACTCTGGTTAAAGTGTTATGAAAAAAAAGGCTGTTGGGGGCTAGGGAGTATCGAGTTGATCATTATACATGAAGAAATAACCAATTTCATCGTTTGGTTTATGTTTTACACGCGTTTTAAATTTTATTGCCGAAATCGCTTTTTCTCGCCGAGATAAGCACGTTTTCTGAAATGCCGCTCTCCCGTCACTCTGGTTAAAGTGTTATGAAAAAAAAGGCTGTTGGGGGCTAGGGAGTATCGAGTTGATCATTATACATAAAGAAATAACCAATTTCATCGTTTGGTTTATGTTTTACACGCGTTTTAAATTTTATTGCCGAAATCGCTTTTTCTCGCCGAGATAAGCACGTTTTCTGAAATGCCGCTCTCCCGTCACTCTGGTTAAAGTGTTATGAAAAAAAAGGCTGTTGGGGGCTAGGGAGTATCGAGTTGATCATTATACATGAAGAAATAACCAATTTCATCGTTTGGTTTATGTTTTACACGCGTTTTAAATTTTATTGCCGAAATCGCTTTTTCTCGCCGAGATAAGCACGTTTTCTGAAATGCCGCTCTCCCGTCACTCTGGTTAAAGTGTTATGAAAAAAAAGGCTGTTGGGGGCTAGGGAGTATCGAGTTGATCATTATACATGAAGAAATAACCAATTTCATCGTTTGGTTTATGTTTTACACGCGTTTTAAATTTTATTGCCGAAATCGCTTTTTCTCGCCGAGATAAGCACGTTTTCTGAAATGCCGCTCTCCCGTCACTCTGGTTAAAGTGTTATGAGAAAAAAGGCTGTTGGGGGCTAGGGAGTATCGAGTTGATCATTATACATGAAGAAATAACCAATTTCATCGTTTGGTTTATGTTTTACACGCGTTTTAAATTTTATTGCCGAAATCGCTTTTTCTCGCCGAGATAAGCACGTTTTCTGAAATGCCGCTCTCCCGTCACTCTGGTTAAAGTGTTATGAAAAAAAAGGCTGTTGGGGGCTAGGGAGTATCGAGTTGATCATTATACATGAAGAAATAACCAATTTCATCGTTTGGTTTATGTTTTACACGCGTTTTAAATTTTATTGCCGAAATCGCTTTTTCTCGCCGAGATAAGCACGTTTTCTGAAATGCCGCTCTCCCGTCACTCTGGTTAAAGTGTTATGAAAAAAAAGGCTGTTGGGGGCTAGGGAGTATCGAGTTGATCATTATACATGAAGAAATAACCAATTTCATCGTTTGGTTTATGTTTTACACGATGCTGAGCTCCAGCTGGAAGTGTAAAAAGAACCGGGCTGGTTAAAAAAAGAACCGGGCGACCCGGTAAAATTGCTTAGCCGGGGCTCTGGAAGCCTAACACGGCGTGATCTTGTCCAAAAAGCCGCTGCTGAGCTCCAGCTGGAAGTGTAAAAAGAACCGGGCTGGTTAAAAAAAAAGAACCGGGCGACCCGGTAAAATTGCTTAGCCGGGGCTCTGGAAGCCTAACACGGCGTGATCTTGTCCAAAAAGCCGCTGCTGAGCTCCAGCTGGAAGTGTAAAAAGAACCGGGCTGGTTAAAAAAAAGAACCGGGCGGCCCGGTAAAATTGCTTAGCCGGGGCTCTGGAAGCCTAACCCGGCGTGATACTGTGCAAAAAGCCGCTGCTGAGCTCCAGCTGGAAGTGTAAAAAAAAAACGGGCTGGTTAAAAAAAAGAACCGGGCGACCCTGTAAAATTGCTTAGCCGGGGCTCTGGAAGCCTAACACGGCGTGATCTTGTCCAAAAACCCGCTGCTGAGCTCCAGCTGGAAGTGTAAAAAGAACCGGGCTGGTTAAAAAAAAGAACCGGGCGGGCCGGTAAAATTGCTTAGCCGGGGCTCTGGAAGCCTAACACGGCGTGATCTTGTCCAAAAAGCCGCTCGTGAGCTCCAGCTGGAAGTGTAAAAAGAACCGGGCTGGTTCAAAAATAGAACCGGGCGGCCCGGTAGAATTGCTTAGCCGAGGTCCTGGAAGCCTAACCCGGCGTGATCTTAGGCAAAAAGCCGCTGCTGAGCTCCAGCTGGAAGTGTAAAAAGAACCGGGCTGGTTCAAAAAAAGAACCGGGCGGCCCGGTAAAATTGCTTAGCCGGGGTCCTGGAAGCCTAACGCGGCGTGATCTTGCCCGAAAGTCGGCCTCTATACTTCCATATTAGGTACCAGGCGCTCAGAGCCAACTTGGCAAAAATTTTCTAAGTGCCCACGGCTCTGCAGGGATTGTGCGTCCGACCCGCGCCGGTTCTCCAGCCGGCCTAAAATAACGCAAAACCAGCCTCTCCCCCTGGAGCTCACAGCCAAAGGCGAAACTTTTCTAAGTGCCTACGGCTCTGCGGGCTTTTGAGTCCGCCCCGCGCCGGTTCGTCGGTCGGCCTCAAAAAGCGAAAAATCAGCCTCTCTCCCTGGAGCTCGACTCGAGTTGATCATTATACATGAAGAAATAACCAATTTCATCGTTTGGTTTATGTTTTACACGCGTTTTAAATTTTATTGCCGAAATCGCTTTTTCTCGCCGAGATAAGCACGTTTTCTGAAATGCCGCTCTCCCGTCACTCTGGTTAAAGTGTTATGAAAAAAAAGGCTGTTGGGGGCTAGGGAGTATCGAGTTGATCGTTATACATGAAGAAATAACCAATTTCATCGTTTGGTTTATGTTTTACACGCGTTTTAAATTTTATTGCCGAAATCGCTTTTTCTCGCCGAGATAAGCACGTTTTCTGAAATGCCGCTCTCCCGTCACTCTGGTTAAAGTGTTATGAAAAAAAAGGCTGTTGGGGGCTAGGGAGTATCGAGTTGATCATTATACATGAAGAAATAACCAATTTCATCGTTTGGTTTATGTTTTACACGCGTTTTAAATATTATTGCCGAAATCGCTTTTTCTCGCCGAGATAAGCACGTTTTCTGAAATGCCGCTCTCCCGTCACTCTGGTTAAAGTGTTATGAAAAAAAAGGCTGTTGGGGGCTAGGGAGTATCGAGTTGATCATTATACATGAAGAAATAACCAATTTCATCGTTTGGTTTATGTTTTACACGCGTTTTAAATTTTATCCGAAATCGCTTTTTCTCGCCGAGATAAGCACGTTTTCTGAAATGCCGCTCTCCCGTCACTCTGGTTAAAGTGTTATGAAAAAAAAGGCTGTTGGGGGCTAGGGAGTATCGAGTTGATCATTATACATGAAGAAATAACCAATTTCATCGTTTGGTTTATGTTTTACACGCGTTTTAAATATTATTGCCGAAATCGCTTTTTCTCGCCGAGATAAGCACGTTTTCTGAAATGCCGCTCTCCCGTCACTCTGGTTAAAGTGTTATGAAAAAAAAGGCTGTTGGGGGCTAGGGAGTATCGAGTTGATCATTATACATGAAGAAATAACCAATTTCATCGTTTGGTTTATGTTTTACACGCGTTTTAAATTTTATTGCCGAAATCGCTTTTTCTCGCCGAGATAAGCACGTTTTCTGAAATGCCGCTCTCCCGTCACTCTGGTTAAAGTGTTATGAAAAAAAAGGCTGTTGGGGGCTAGGGAGTATCGAGTTGATCATTATACATGAAGAAATAACCAATTTCATCGTTTGGTTTATGTTTTACACGCGTTTTAAATTTTATTGCCGAAATCGCTTTTTCTCGCCGAGATAAGCACGTTTTCTGAAATGCCGCTCTCCCGTCACTCTGGTTAAAGTGTTATGAAAAAAAAGGCTGTTGGGGGCTAGGGAGTTTCGAGTTGATCATTATACATGAAGAAATAACCAATTTCATCGTTTGGTTTATGTTTTACACGCGTTTTAAATTTTATTGCCGAAATCGCTTTTTCTCGCCGAGATAAGCACGTTTTCTGAAATGCCGCTCTCCCGTCACTCTGGTTAAAGTGTTATGAAAAAAAAGGCTGTTGGGGGCTAGGGAGTATCGAGTTGATCATTATACATGAAGAAATAACCAATTTCATCGTTTGGTTTATGTTTTACACGCGTTTTAAATTTTATTGCCGAAATCGCTTTTTCTCGCCGAGATAAGCACGTTTTCTGAAATGCCGCTCTCCCGTCACTCTGGTTAAAGTGTTATGAAAAAAAAGGCTGTTGGGGGCTAGGGAGTATCGAGTTGATCATTATACATGAAGAAATTACCAATTTCATCGTTTGGTTTATGTTTTACACGCGTTTTAAATTTTATTGCCGAAATCGCTTTTTCTCGCCGAGATAAGCACGTTTTCTGAAATGCCGCTCTCCCGTCACTCTGGTTAAAGTGTTATGAAAAAAAAGGCTGTTGGGGGCTAGGGAGTATCGAGTTGATCATTATACATGAAGAAATAACCAATTTCATCGTTTGGTTTATGTTTTACACGCGTTTTAAATTTTATTGCCGAAATCGCTTTTTCTCGCCGAGATAAGCACGTTTTCTGAAATGCCGCTCTCCCGTCACTCTGGTTAAAGTGTTATGAAAAAAAAGGCTGTTGGGGGCTAGGGAGTATCGAGTTGATCATTATACATGAAGAAATAACCAATTTCATCGTTTGGTTTATGTTTTACACGCGTTTTAAATTTTATTGCCGAAATCGCTTTTTCTCGCCGAGATAAGCACGTTTTCTGAAATGCCGCTCTCCCGTCACTCTGGTTAAAGTGTTATGAAAAAAAAGGCTGTTGGGGGCTAGGGAGTATCGAGTTGATCATTATACATGAAGAAATTACCAATTTCATCGTTTGGTTTATGTTTTACACGCGTTTTAAATTTTATTGCCGAAATCGCTTTTTCTCGCCGAGATAAGCACGTTTTCTGAAATGCCGCTCTCCCGTCACTCTGGTTAAAGTGTTATGAAAAAAAAGGCTGTTGGGGGCTAGGGAGTATCGAGTTGATCATTATACATGAAGAAATAACCAATTTCATCGTTTGGTTTATGTTTTACACGCGTTTTAAATTTTATTGCCGAAATCGCTTTTTCTCGCCGAGATAAGCACGTTTTCTGAAATGCCGCTCTCCCGTCACTCTGGTTAAAGTGTTATGAAAAAAAAGGCTGTTGGGGGCTAGGGAGTATCGAGTTGATCATTATACATGAAGAAATAACCAATTTCATCGTTTGGTTTATGTTTTACACGCGTTTTAAATTTTATTGCCGAAATCGCTTTTTCTCGCCGAGATAAGCACGTTTTCTGAAATGCCGCTCTCCCGTCACTCTGGTTAAAGTGTTATGAAAAAAAAGGCTGTTGGGGGCTAGGGAGTATCGAGTTGATCATTATACATGAAGAAATAACCAATTTCATCGTTTGGTTTATGTTTTACACGCGTTTTAAATTTTATTGCCGAAATCGCTTTTTCTCGCCGAGATAAGCACGTTTTCTGAAATGCCGCTCTCCCGTCACTCTGGTTAAAGTGTTATGAAAAAAAAGGCTGTTGGGGGCTAGGGAGTATCGAGTTGATCATTATACATGAAGAAATAACCAATTTCATCGTTTGGTTTATGTTTTACACGCGTTTTAAATTTTATTGCCGAAATCGCTTTTTCTCGCCGAGATAAGCACGTTTTCTGAAATGCCGCTCTCCCGTCACTCTGGTTAAAGTGTTATGAAAAAAAAGGCTGTTGGGGGCTAGGGAGTATCGAGTTGATCATTATACATGAAGAACTAACCAATTTCATCGTTTGGTTTATGTTTTACACGCGTTTTAAATTTTATTGCCGAAATCGCTTTTTCTCGCCGAGATAAGCACGTTTTCTGAAATGCCGCTCTCCCGTCACTCTGGTTAAAGTGTTATGAAAAAAAAGGCTGTTGGGGGCTAGGGAGTATCGAGTTGATCATTATACATGAAGAAATAACCAATTTCATCGTTTGGTTTATGTTTTACACGCGTTTTAAATTTTATTGCCGAAATCGCTTTTTCTCGCCGAGATAAGCACGTTTTCTGAAATGCCGCTCTCCCGTCACTCTGGTTAAAGTGTTATGAAAAAAAAGGCTGTTGGGGGCTAGGGAGTATCGAGTTGATCATTATACATGAAGAAATAACCAATTTCATCGTTTGGTTTATGTTTTACACGCGTTTTAAATTTTATTGCCGAAATCGCTTTTTCTCGCCGAGATAAGCACGTTTTCTGAAATGCCGCTCTCCCGTCACTCTGGTTAAAGTGTTATGAAAAAAAAGGCTGTTGGGGGCTAGGGAGTATCGAGTTGATCATTATACATGAAGAAATAACCAATTTCATCGTTTGGTTTATGTTTTACACGCGTTTTAAATTTTATTGCCGAAATCGCTTTTTCTCGCCGAGATAAGCACGTTTTCTGAAATGCCGCTCTCCCGTCACTCTGGTTAAAGTGTTATGAAAAAAAAGGCTGTTGGGGGCTAGGGAGTATCGAGTTGATCATTATACATGAAGAAATAACCAATTTCATCGTTTGGTTTATGTTTTACACGCGTTTTAAATTTTATTGCCGAAATCGCTTTTTCTCGCCGAGATAAGCACGTTTTCTGAAATGCCGCTCTCCCGTCACTCTGGTTAAAGTGTTATGAAAAAAAAGGCTGTTGGGGGCTAGGGAGTATCGAGTTGATCATTATACATGAAGAAATAACCAATTTCATCGTTTGGTTTATGTTTTACACGCGTTTTAAATTTTATTGCCGAAATCGCTTTTTCTCGCCGAGATAAGCACGTTTTCTGAAATGCCGCTCTCCCGTCACTCTGGTTAAAGTGTTATGAAAAAAAAGGGCTGTTGGGGGCTAGGGAGTATCGAGTTGATCATTATACATGAAGAAATAACCAATTTCATCGTTTGGTTTATGTTTTACACGCGTTTTAAATTTTATTGCCGAAATCGCTTTTTCTCGCCGAGATAAGCACGTTTTCTGAAATGCCGCTCTCCCGTCACTCTGGTTAAAGTGTTATGAAAAAAAAGGCTGTTGGGGGCTAGGGAGTATCGAGTTGATCTTTATACATGAAGAAATAACCAATTTCATCGTTTGGTTTATGTTTTACACGCGTTTTAAATTTTATTGCCGAAATCGCTTTTTCTCGCCGAGATAAGCACGTTTTCTGAAATGCCGCTCTCCCGTCACTCTGGTTAAAGTGTTATGAAAAAAAAGGCTGTTGGGGGCTAGGGAGTATCGAGTTGATCATTATACATGAAGAAATAACCAATTTCATCGTTTGGTTTATGTTTTACACGCGTTTTAAATTTTATTGCCGAAATCGCTTTTCTCGCCGAGATAAGCACGTTTTCTGAAATGCCGCTCTCCCGTCACTCTGGTTAAAGTGTTATGAAAAAAAAGGCTGTTGGGGGCTAGGGAGTATCGAGTTGATCATTATACATGAAGAAATAACCAATTTCATCGTTTGGTTTATGTTTTACACGCGTTTTAAATTTTATTGCCGAAATCGCTTTTTCTCGCCGAGATAAGCACGTTTTCTGAAATGCCGCTCTCCCGTCACTCTGGTTAAAGTGTTATGAAAAAAAAGGCTGTTGGGGGCTAGGGAGTATCGAGTTGATCATTATACATGAAGAAATAACCAATTTCATCGTTTGGTTTATGTTTTACACGCGTTTTAAATTTTATTGCCGAAATCGCTTTTTCTCGCCGAGATAAGCACGTTTTCTGAAATGCCGCTCTCCCGTCACTCTGGTTAAAGTGTTATGAAAAAAAAGGCTGTTGGGGGCTAGGGAGTATCGAGTTGATCATTATACATGAAGAAATAACCAATTTCATCGTTTGGTTTATGTTTTACACGCGTTTTAAATTTTATTGCCGAAATCGCTTTTTCTCGCCGAGATAAGCACGTTTTCTGAAATGCCGCTCTCCCGTCACTCTGGTTAAAGTGTTATGAAAAAAAAGGCTGTTGGGGGCTAGGGAGTATCGAGTTGATCATTATACATGAAGAAATAACCAATTTCATCGTTTGGTTTATGTTTTACACGCGTTTTAAATTTTATTGCCGAAATCGCTTTTTCTCGCCGAGATAAGCACGTTTTCTGAAATGCCGCTCTCCCGTCACTCTGGTTAAAGTGTTATGAAAAAAAAGGCTGTTGGGGGCTAGGGAGTATCGAGTTGATCATTATACATGAAGAAATAACCAATTTCATCGTTTGGTTTATGTTTTACACGCGTTTTAAATTTTATTGCCGAAATCGCTTTTTCTCGCCGAGATAAGCACGTTTTCTGAAATGCCGCTCTCCCGTCACTCTGGTTAAAGTGTTATGAAAAAAAAGGCTGTTGGGGGCTAGGGAGTATCGAGTTGATCATTATACATGAAGAAATAACCAATTTCATCGTTTGGTTTATGTTTTACACGCGTTTTAAATTTTATTGCCGAAATCGCTTTTTCTCGCCGAGATAAGCACGTTTTCTGAAATGCCGCTCTCCCGTCACTCTGGTTAAAGTGTTATGAAAAAAAAGGCTGTTGGGGGCTAGGGAGTATCGAGTTGATCATTATACATGAAGAAATAACCAATTTCATCGTTGTTTATGTTTTACACGCGTTTTAAATTTTATTGCCGAAATCGCTTTTTCTCGCCGAGATAAGCACGTTTTCTGAAATGCCGCTCTCCCGTCACTCTGGTTAAAGTGTTATGAAAAAAAAGGCTGTTGGGGGCTAGGGAGTATCGAGTTGATCATTATACATGAAGAAATAACCAATTTCATCGTTTGGTTTATGTTTTACACGCGTTTTAAATTTTATTGCCGAAATCGCTTTTTCTCGCCGAGATAAGCACGTTTTCTGAAATGCCGCTCTCCCGTCACTCTGGTTAAAGTGTTATGAAAAAAAAGGCTGTTGGGGGCTAGGGAGTATCGAGTTGATCATTATACATGAAGAAATAACCAATTTCATCGTTTGGTTTATGTTTTACACGCGTTTTAAATTTTATTGCCGAAATCGCTTTTTCTCGCCGAGATAAGCACGTTTTCTGAAATGCCGCTCTCCCGTCACTCTGGTTAAAGTGTTATGAAAAAAAAGGCTGTTGGGGGCTAGGGAGTATCGAGTTGATCATTATACATGAAGAAATAACCAATTTCATCGTTTGGTTTATGTTTTACACGCGTTTTAAATTTTATTGCCGAAATCGCTTTTTCTCGCCGAGATAAGCACGTTTTCTGAAATGCCGCTCTCCCGTCACTCTGGTTAAAGTGTTATGAAAAAAAAGGCTGTTGGGGGCTAGGGAGTATCGAGTTGATCATTATACATGAAGAAATAACCAATTTCATCGTTTGGTTTATGTTTTACACGCGTTTTAAATTTTATTGCCGAAATCGCTTTTTCTCGCCGAGATAAGCACGTTTTCTGAAATGCCGCTCTCCCGTCACTCTGGTTAAAGTGTTATGAAAAAAAAGGCTGTTGGGGGCTAGGGAGTATCGAGTTGATCATTATACATGAAGAAATAACCAATTTCATCGTTTGGTTTATGTTTTACACGCGTTTTAAATTTTATTGCCGAAATCGCTTTTTCTCGCCGAGATAAGCACGTTTTCTGAAATGCCGCTCTCCCGTCACTCTGGTTAAAGTGTTATGAAAAAAAAGGCTGTTGGGGGCTAGGGAGTATCGAGTTGATCATTATACATGAAGAAATAACCAATTTCATCGTTTGGTTTATGTTTTACACGCGTTTTAAATTTTATTGCCGAAATCGCTTTTTCTCGCCGAGATAAGCACGTTTTCTGAAATGCCGCTCTCCCGTCACTCTGGTTAAAGTGTTATGAAAAAAAAGGCTGTTGGGGGCTAGGGAGTATCGAGTTGATCATTATACATGAAGAAATAACCAATTTCATCGTTTGGTTTATGTTTTACACGCGTTTTAAATTTTATTGCCGAAATCGCTTTTTCTCGCCGAGATAAGCACGTTTTCTGAAATGCCGCTCTCCCGTCACTCTGGTTAAAGTGTTATGAAAAAAAAGGCTGTTGGGGGCTAGGGAGTATCGAGTTGATCATTATACATGAAGAAATAACCAATTTCATCGTTTGGTTTATGTTTTACACGCGTTTTAAATTTTATTGCCGAAATCGCTTTTTCTCGCCGAGATAAGCACGTTTTCTGAAATGCCGCTCTCCCGTCACTCTGGTTAAAGTGTTATGAAAAAAAAGGCTGTTGGGGGCTAGGGAGTATCGAGTTGATCATTATACATGAAGAAATAACCAATTTCATCGTTTGGTTTATGTTTTACACGCGTTTTAAATTTTATTGCCGAAATCGCTTTTTCTCGCCGAGATAAGCACGTTTTCTGAAATGCCGCTCTCCCGTCACTCTGGTTAAAGTGTTATGAAAAAAAAGGCTGTTGGGGGCTAGGGAGTATCGAGTTGATCATTATACATGAAGAAATAACCAATTTCATCGTTTGGTTTATGTTTTACACGCGTTTTAAATTTTATTGCCGAAATCGCTTTTTCTCGCCGAGATAAGCACGTTTTCTGAAATGCCGCTCTCCCGTCACTCTGGTTAAAGTGTTATGAAAAAAAAGGCTGTTGGGGGCTAGGGAGTATCGAGTTGATCATTATACATGAAGAAATAACCAATTTCATCGTTTGGTTTATGTTTTACACGCGTTTTAAATTTTATTGCCGAAATCGCTTTTTCTCGCCGAGATAAGCACGTTTTCTGAAATGCCGCTCTCCCGTCACTCTGGTTAAAGTGTTATGAAAAAAAAGGCTGTTGGGGGCTAGGGAGTATCGAGTTGATCATTATACATGAAGAAATAACCAATTTCATCGTTTGGTTTATGTTTTACACGCGTTTTAAATTTTATTGCCGAAATCGCTTTTTCTCGCCGAGATAAGCACGTTTTCTGAAATGCCGCTCTCCCGTCACTCTGGTTAAAGTGTTATGAAAAAAAAGGCTGTTGGGGGCTAGGGAGTATCGAGTTGATCATTATACATGAAGAAATAACCAATTTCATCGTTTGGTTTATGTTTTACACGCGTTTTAAATTTTATTGCCGAAATCGCTTTTTCTCGCCGAGATAAGCACGTTTTCTGAAATGCCGCTCTCCCGTCACTCTGGTTAAAGTGTTATGAAAAAAAAGGCTGTTGGGGGCTAGGGAGTATCGAGTTGATCATTATACATGAAGAAATAACCAATTTCATCGTTTGGTTTATGTTTTACACGCGTTTTAAATTTTATTGCCGAAATCGCTTTTTCTCGCCGAGATAAGCACGTTTTCTGAAATGCCGCTCTCCCGTCACTCTGGTTAAAGTGTTATGAAAAAAAAGGCTGTTGGGGGCTAGGGAGTATCGAGTTGATCATTATACATGAAGAAATAACCAATTTCATCGTTTGGTTTATGTTTTACACGCGTTTTAAATTTTATTGCCGAAATCGCTTTTTCTCGCCGAGATAAGCACGTTTTCTGAAATGCCGCTCTCCCGTCACTCTGGTTAAAGTGTTATGAAAAAAAAGGCTGTTGGGGGCTAGGGAGTATCGAGTTGATCATTATACATGAAGAAATAACCAATTTCATCGTTTGGTTTATGTTTTACACGCGTTTTAAATTTTATTGCCGAAATCGCTTTTTCTCGCCGAGATAAGCACGTTTTCTGAAATGCCGCTCTCCCGTCACTCTGGTTAAAGTGTTATGAAAAAAAAGGCTGTTGGGGGCTAGGGAGTATCGAGTTGATCATTATACATGAAGAAATAACCAATTTCATCGTTTGGTTTATGTTTTACACGCGTTTTAAATTTTATTGCCGAAATCGCTTTTTCTCGCCGAGATAAGCACGTTTTCTGAAATGCCGCTCTCCCGTCACTCTGGTTAAAGTGTTATGAAAAAAAAGGCTGTTGGGGGCTAGGGAGTATCGAGTTGATCATTATACATGAAGAAATAACCAATTTCATCGTTTGGTTTATGTTTTACACGCGTTTTAAATTTTATTGCCGAAATCGCTTTTTCTCGCCGAGATAAGCACGTTTTCTGAAATGCCGCTCTCCCGTCACTCTGGTTAAAGTGTTATGAAAAAAAAGGCTGTTGGGGGCTAGGGAGTATCGAGTTGATCATTATACATGAAGAAATAACCAATTTCATCGTTTGGTTTATGTTTTACACGCGTTTTAAATTTTATTGCCGAAATCGCTTTTTCTCGCCGAGATAAGCACGTTTTCTGAAATGCCGCTCTCCCGTCACTCTGGTTAAAGTGTTATGAAAAAAAAGGCTGTTGGGGGCTAGGGAGTATCGAGTTGATCATTATACATGAAGAAATAACCAATTTCATCGTTTGGTTTATGTTTTACACGCGTTTTAAATTTTATTGCCGAAATCGCTTTTTCTCGCCGAGATAAGCACGTTTTCTGAAATGCCGCTCTCCCGTCACTCTGGTTAAAGTGTTATGAAAAAAAAGGCTGTTGGGGGCTAGGGAGTATCGAGTTGATCATTATACATGAAGAAATAACCAATTTCATCGTTTGGTTTATGTTTTACACGCGTTTTAAATTTTATTGCCGAAATCGCTTTTTCTCGCCGAGATAAGCACGTTTTCTGAAATGCCGCTCTCCCGTCACTCTGGTTAAAGTGTTATGAAAAAAAAGGCTGTTGGGGGCTAGGGAGTATCGAGTTGATCATTATACATGAAGAAATAACCAATTTCATCGTTTGGTTTATGTTTTACACGCGTTTTAAATTTTATTGCCGAAATCGCTTTTTCTCGCCGAGATAAGCACGTTTTCTGAAATGCCGCTCTCCCGTCACTCTGGTTAAAGTGTTATGAAAAAAAAGGCTGTTGGGGGCTAGGGAGTATCGAGTTGATCATTATACATGAAGAAATAACCAATTTCATCGTTTGGTTTATGTTTTACACGCGTTTTAAATTTTATTGCCGAAATCGCTTTTTCTCGCCGAGATAAGCACGTTTTCTGAAATGCCGCTCTCCCGTCACTCTGGTTAAAGTGTTATGAAAAAAAAGGCTGTTGGGGGCTAGGGAGTATCGAGTTGATCATTATACATGAAGAAATAACCAATTTCATCGTTTGGTTTATGTTTTACACGCGTTTTAAATTTTATTGCCGAAATCGCTTTTTCTCGCCGAGATAAGCACGTTTTCTGAAATGCCGCTCTCCCGTCACTCTGGTTAAAGTGTTATGAAAAAAAAGGCTGTTGGGGGCTAGGGAGTATCGAGTTGATCATTATACATGAAGAAATAACCAATTTCATCGTTTGGTTTATGTTTTACACGCGTTTTAAATTTTATTGCCGAAATCGCTTTTTCTCGCCGAGATAAGCACGTTTTCTGAAATGCCGCTCTCCCGTCACTCTGGTTAAAGTGTTATGAAAAAAAAGGCTGTTGGGGGCTAGGGAGTATCGAGTTGATCATTATACATGAAGAAATAACCAATTTCATCGTTTGGTTTATGTTTTACACGCGTTTTAAATTTTATTGCCGAAATCGCTTTTTCTCGCCGAGATAAGCACGTTTTCTGAAATGCCGCTCTCCCGTCACTCTGGTTAAAGTGTTATGAAAAAAAAGGCTGTTGGGGGCTCGGGAGTATCGAGTTGATCATTATACATGAAGAAATAACCAATTTCATCGTTTGGTTTATGTTTTACACGCGTTTTAAATTTTATTGCCGAAATCGCTTTTTCTCGCCGAGATAAGCACGTTTTCTGAAATGCCGCTCTCCCGTCACTCTGGTTAAAGTGTTATGAAAAAAAAGGCTGTTGGGGGCTCGGGAGTATCGAGTTGATCATTATACATGAAGAAATAACCAATTTCATCGTTTGGTTTATGTTTTACACGCGTTTTAAATTTTATTGCCGAAATCGCTTTTTCTCGCCGAGATAAGCACGTTTTCTGAAATGCCGCTCTCCCGTCACTCTGGTTAAAGTGTTATGAAAAAAAAGGCTGTTGGGGGCTAGGGAGTATCGAGTTGATCATTATACATGAAGAAATAACCAATTTCATCGTTTGGTTTATGTTTTACACGCGTTTTAAATTTTATTGCCGAAATCGCTTTTTCTCGCCGAGATAAGCACGTTTTCTGAAATGCCGTTCTCCCGTCACTCTGGTTAAAGTGTTATGAAAAAAAAGGCTGTTGGGGGCTAGGGAGTATCGAGTTGATCATTATACATGAAGAAATAACCAATTTCATCGTTTGGTTTTTGTTTTACACGCGTTTTAAATTTTATTGCCGAAATCGCTTTTTCTCGCCGAGATAAGCACGTTTTCTGAAATGCTGCTCTCCCGTCACTCTGGTTAAAGTGTTATGAAAAAAAAGGCTGTTGGGGGCTAGGGAGTATCGAGTTGATCATTATACATGAAGAAATAACCAATTTCATCGTTTGGTTTATGTTTTACACGCGTTTTAAATTTTATTGCCGAAATCGCTTTTTCTCGCCGAGATAAGCACGTTTTCTGAAATGCCGCTCTCCCGTCACTCTGGTTAAAGTGTTATGAAAAAAAAGGCTGTTGGGGGCTAGGGAGTATCGAGTTGATCATTATACATGAAGAAATAACCAATTTCATCGTTTGGTTTATGTTTTACACGCGTTTTAAATTTTATTGCCGAAATCGCTTTTTCTCGCCGAGATAAGCACGTTTTCTGAAATGCCGCTCTCCCGTCACTCTGGTTAAAGTGTTATGAAAAAAAAGGCTGTTGGGGGCTAGGGAGTATCGAGTTGATCTTTATACATGAAGAAATAACCAATTTCATCGTTTGGTTTATGTTTTACACGCGTTTTAAATTTTATTGCCGAAATCGCTTTTTCTCGCCGAGATAAGCACGTTTTCTGAAATGCCGCTCTCCCGTCACTCTGGTTAAAGTGTTATGAAAAAAAAGGCTGTTGGGGGCTAGGGAGTATCGAGTTGATCATTATACATGAAGAAATAACCAATTTCATCGTTTGGTTTATGTTTTACACGCGTTTTAAATTTTATTGCCGAAATCGCTTTTTCTCGCCGAGATAAGCACGTTTTCTGAAATGCCGCTCTCCCGTCACTCTGGTTAAAGTGTTATGAAAAAAAAGGCTGTTGGGGGCTAGGGAGTATCGAGTTGATCATTATACATGAAGAAATAACCAATTTCATCGTTTGGTTTATGTTTTACACGCGTTTTAAATTTTATTGCCGAAATCGCTTTTTCTCGCCGAGATAAGCACGTTTTCTGAAATGCCGCTCTCCCGTCACTCTGGTTAAAGTGTTGTGAAAAAAAAGGCTGTTGGGGGCTAGGGAGTATCGAGTTGATCATTATACATGAAGAAATAACCAATTTCATCGTTTGGTTTATGTTTTACACGCGTTTTAAATTTTATTGCCGAAATCGCTTTTTCTCGCCGAGATAAGCACGTTTTCTGAAATGCCGCTCTCCCGTCACTCTGGTTAAAGTGTTATGAAAAAAAAGGCTGTTGGGGGCTAGGGAGTATCGAGTTGATCATTATACATGAAGAAATAACCAATTTCATCGTTTGGTTTATGTTTTACACGCGTTTTAAATTTTATTGCCGAAATCGCTTTTTCTCGCCGAGATAAGCACGTTTTCTGAAATGCCGCTCTCCCGTCACTCTGGTTAAAGTGTTATGAAAAAAAAGGCTGTTGGGGGCTAGGGAGTATCGAGTTGATCATTATACATGAAGAAATAACCAATTTCATCGTTTGGTTTATGTTTTACACGCGTTTTAAATTTTATTGCCGAAATCGCTTTTTCTCGCCGAGATAAGCACGTTTTCTGAAATGCCGCTCTCCCGTCACTCTGGTTAAAGTGTTATGAAAAAAAAGGCTGTTGGGGGCTAGGGAGTATCGAGTTGATCATTATACATGAAGAAATAACCAATTTCATCGTTTGGTTTATGTTTTACACGCGTTTTAAATTTTATTGCCGAAATCGCTTTTTCTCGCCGAGATAAGCACGTTTTCTGAAATGCCGCTCTCCCGTCACTCTGGTTAAAGTGTTATGAAAAAAAAGGCTGTTGGGGGCTAGGGAGTATCGAGTTGATCATTATACATGAAGAAATAACCAATTTCATCGTTTGGTTTATGTTTTACACGCGTTTTAAATTTTATTGCCGAAATCGCTTTTTCTCGCCGAGATAAGCACGTTTTCTGAAATGCCGCTCTCCCGTCACTCTGGTTAAAGTGTTATGAAAAAAAAGGCTGTTGGGGGCTAGGGAGTATCGAGTTGATCATTATACATGAAGAAATAACCAATTTCATCGTTTGGTTTATGTTTTACACGCGTTTTAAATTTTATTGCCGAAATCGCTTTTTCTCGCCGAGATAAGCACGTTTTCTGAAATGCCGCTCTCCCGTCACTCTGGTTAAAGTGTTATGAAAAAAAAAGGCTGTTGGGGGCTAGGGAGTATCGAGTTGATCATTATACATGAAGAAATAACAAATTTCATCGTTTGGTTTATGTTTTACACGCGTTTTAAATTTTATTGCCGAAATCGCTTTTTCTCGCCGAGATAAGCACGTTTTCTGAAATGCCGCTCTCCCGTCACTCTGGTTAAAGTGTTATGAAAAAAAAGGCTGTTGGGGGCTAGGGAGTATCGAGTTGATCATTATACATGAAGAAATAACCAATTTCATCGTTTGGTTTATGTTTTACACGCGTTTTAAATTTTATTGCCGAAATCGCTTTTTCTCGCCGAGATAAGCACGTTTTCTGAAATGCCGCTCTCCCGTCACTCTGGTTAAAGTGTTATGAAAAAAAAGGCTGTTGGGGGCTAGGGAGTATCGAGTTGATCATTATACATGAAGAAATAACCAATTTCATCGTTTGGTTTATGTTTTACACGCGTTTTAAATTTTATTGCCGAAATCGCTTTTTCTCGCCGAGATAAGCACGTTTTCTGAAATGCCGCTCTCCCGTCACTCTGGTTAAAGTGTTATGAAAAAAAAGGCTGTTGGGGGCTAGGGAGTATCGAGTTGATCATTATACATGAAGAAATAACAAATTTCATCGTTTGGTTTATGTTTTACACGCGTTTTAAATTTTATTGCCGAAATCGCTTTTTCTCGCCGAGATAAGCACGTTTTCTGAAATGCCGCTCTCCCGTCACTCTGGTTAAAGTGTTATGAAAAAAAAGGCTGTTGGGGGCTAGGGAGTATCAAGTTGATCATTATACATGAAGAAATAACCAATTTCATCGTTTGGTTTATGTTTTACACGCGTTTTAAATTTTATTGCCGAAATCACTTTTTCTCGCCGAGATAAGCACGTTTTCTGAAATGCCGCTCTCCCGTCACTCTGGTTAAAGTGTTATGAAAAAAAAGGCTGTTGGGGGCTCGGGAGTATCGAGTTGATCATTATACATGAAGAAATAACCAATTTCATCGTTTGGTTTATGTTTTACACGCGTTTTAAATTTTATTGCCGAAATCGCTTTTTCTCGCCGAGATAAGCACGTTTTCTGAAATGCCGCTCTCCCGTCACTCTGGTTAAAGTGTTATGAAAAAAAAGGCTGTTGGGGGCTAGGGAGTATCGAGTTGATCATTATACATGAAGAAATAACCAATTTCATCGTTTGGTTTATGTTTTACACGCGTTTTAAATTTTATTGCCGAAATCGCTTTTTCTCGCCGAGATAAGCACGTTTTCTGAAATGCCGCTCTCCCGTCACTCTGGTTAAAGTGTTATGAAAAAAAAGGCTGTTGGGGGCTAGGGAGTATCGAGTTGATCATTATACATGAAGAAATAACCAATTTCATCGTTTGGTTTATGTTTTACACGATGCTGAGCTCCAGCTGGAAGTGTAAAAAGAACCGGGCTGGTTAAAAAAAGAACCGGGCGACCCGGTAAAATTGCTTAGCCGGGGCTCTGGAAGCCTAACACGGCGTTATCTTGTCCAAAAAGCCGCTGCTGAGCTCCAGCTGGAAGTGTAAAAAGAACCGGGCTGGTTAAAAAAAAGAACCGGGCGACCCGGTAAAATTGCTTAGCCGGGGCTCTGGAAGCCTAACACGGCGTGATCTTGTCCAAAAAGCCGCTGCTGAGCTCCAGCTGGAAGTGTAAAAAGAACCGGGCTGGTTAAAAAAAAGAACCGGGCGGCCCGGTAAAATTGCTTAGCCGGAGCTCTGGAAGCCTAACCCGGCGTGATACTGTGCAAAAAGCCGCTGCTGAGCTCCAGCTGGAAGTGTAAAAAAAACCGGGCTGGTTAAAAAAAAGAACCGGGCGACCCTGTAAAATTGCTTAGCCGGGGCTCTGGAAGCCTAACACGGCGTGATCTTGTCCAAAAACCCGCTGCTGAGCTCCAGCTGGAAGTGTAAAAAGAACCGGGCTGGTTAAAAAAAAGAACCGGGCGGGCCGGTAAAAATGCTTAGCCGGGGCTCTGGAAGCCTAACACGGCGTGATCTTGTCCAAAAAGCCGCTCGTGAGCTCCAGCTGGAAGTGTAAAAAGAACCGGGCTGGTCCCAAAAAAGAACCGGGCGGCCCGGTAGAATTGCTTAGCCGAGGTCCTGGAAGCCTAACCCGGCGTGATCTTGCGCAAAAAGCCGCTGCTGAGCTCCAGCTGGAAGTGTAAAAAGAACCGGGCTGGTTCAAAAAAAGAACCGGGCGGCCCGGTAAAATTGCTTAGCCGGGGTCCTGGAAGCCTAACGCGGCGTGATCTTGCCCGAAAGTCGGCCTCTATACTTCCATATTAGGTACCAGGCGCTCAGAGCCAACTTGGCAAAAATTTTCTAAGTGCCCACGGCTCTGCGGGGATTGTGCGTCCGACCCGCGCCGGTTCTCCAGCCGGCCTAAAATAACGCAAAACCAGCCTCTCCCCCTGGAGCTCACAGCCAAAGGCGAAACTTTTCTAAGTGCCTACGGCTCTGCGGGCTTTTGAGTCCGCCCCGCGCCGGTTCGTCGGTCGGCCTCAAAAAGCGAAAAATCAGCCTCTCTCCCTGGAGCTCGACTCGAGTTGATCTTTATACATGAAGAAATAACCAATTTCATCGTTTGGTTTATGTTTTACACGCGTTTTAAATTTTATTGCCGAAATCGCTTTTTCTCGCCGAGATAAGCACGTTTTCTGAAATGCCGCTCTCCCGTCACTCTGGTTAAAGTGTTATGAAAAAAAAGGCTGTTGGGGGCGGGAGTATCGAGTTGATCATTATACATAAAGAAATAACCAATTTCATCGTTTGGTTTATGTTTTACACGCGTTTTAAATTTTATTGCCGAAATCGCTTTTTCTCGCCGAGATAAGCACGTTTTCTGAAATGCCGCTCTCCCGTCACTCTGGTTAAAGTGTTATGAAAAAAAAGGCTGTTGGGGGCTAGGGAGTATCGAGTTGATCATTATACATGAAGAAATAACCAATTTCATCGTTTGGTTTATGTTTTACACGCGTTTTAAATTTTATTGCCGAAATCGCTTTTTCTCGCCGAGATAAGCACGTTTTCTGAAATGCCGCTCTCCCGTCACTCTGGTTAAAGTGTTATGAAAAAAAAGGCTGTTGGGGGCTAGGGAGTATCGAGTTGATCATTATACATGAAGAAATAACCAATTTCATCGTTTGGTTTATGTTTTACACGCGTTTTAAATTTTATTGCCGAAATCGCTTTTTCTCGCCGAGATAAGCACGTTTTCTGAAATGCCGCTCTCCCGTCACTCTGGTTAAAGTGTTATGAAAAAAAAGGCTGTTGGGGGCTAGGGAGTATCGAGTTGATCATTATACATGAAGAAATAACCAATTTCATCGTTTGGTTTATGTTTTACACGCGTTTTAAATTTTATTGCCGAAATCGCTTTTTCTCGCCGAGATAAGCACGTTTTCTGAAATGCCGCTCTCCCGTCACTCTGGTTAAAGTGTTATGAAAAAAAAGGCTGTTGGGGGCTAGGGAGTATCGAGTTGATCATTATACATGAAGAAATAACCAATTTCATCGTTTGGTTTATGTTTTACACGCGTTTTAAATTTTATTGCCGAAATCGCTTTTTCTCGCCGAGATAAGCACGTTTTCTGAAATGCCGCTCTCCCGTCACTCTGGTTAAAGTGTTATGAAAAAAAAGGCTGTTGGGGGCTAGGGAGTATCGAGTTGATCATTATACATGAAGAAATAACCAATTTCATCGTTTGGTTTATGTTTTACACGCGTTTTAAATTTTATTGCCGAAATCGCTTTTTCTCGCCGAGATAAGCACGTTTTCTGAAATGCCGCTCTCCCGTCACTCTGGTTAAAGTGTTATGAAAAAAAAGGCTGTTGGGGGCTAGGGAGTATCGAGTTGATCATTATACATGAAGAAATAACCAATTTCATCGTTTGGTTTATGTTTTACACGCGTTTTAAATTTTTTTGCCGAAATCGCTTTTTCTCGCCGAGATAAGCACGTTTTCTGAAATGCCGCTCTCCCGTCACTCTGGTTAAAGTGTTATGAAAAAAAAGGCTGTTGGGGGCTAGGGAGTATCGAGTTGATCATTATACATGAAGAAATAACCAATTTCATCGTTTGGTTTATGTTTTACACGCGTTTTAAATTTTATTGCCGAAATCGCTTTTTCTCGCCGAGATAAGCACGTTTTCTGAAATGCCGCTCTCCCGTCACTCTGGTTAAAGTGTTATGAAAAAAAAGGCTGTTGGGGGCTAGGGAGTATCGAGTTGATCATTATACATGAAGAAATAACCAATTTCATCGTTTGGTTTATGTTTTACACGCGTTTTAAATTTTATTGCCGAAATCGCTTTTTCTCGCCGAGATAAGCACGTTTTCTGAAATGCCGCTCTCCCGTCACTCTGGTTAAAGTGTTATGAAAAAAAAGGCTGTTGGGGGCTAGGGAGTATCGAGTTGATCATTATACATGAAGAAATAACCAATTTCATCGTTTGGTTTATGTTTTACACGCGTTTTAAATTTTATTGCCGAAATCGCTTTTTCTCGCCGAGATAAGCACGTTTTCTGAAATGCCGCTCTCCCGTCACTCTGGTTAAAGTGTTATGAAAAAAAAGGCTGTTGGGGGCTAGGGAGTATCGAGTTGATCATTATACATGAAGAAATAACCAATTTCATCGTTTGGTTTATGTTTTACACGATGCTGAGCTCCAGCTGGAAGTGTAAAAAGAACCGGGCTGGTTAAAAAAAGAACCGGGCGACCCGGTAAAATTGCTTAGCCGGGGCTCTGGAAGCCTAACACGGCGTGATCTTGTCCAAAAAGCCGCTGCTGAGCTCGAGCTGGAAGTGTAAAAAGAACCGGGCTGGTTAAAAAAAAAGAACCGGCCGACCCGGTAAAATTGCTTAGCCGGGGCTCTGGAAGCCTAACACGGCGTGATCTTGTCCAAAAAGCCGCTGCTGAGCTCCAGCTGGAAGTGTAAAAAGAACCGGGCTGGTTAAAAAAAAGAACCGGGCGGCCCGGTAAAATTGCTTAGCCGGGGCTCTGGAAGCCTAACCCGGCGTGATACTGTGCAAAAAGCCGCTGCTGAGCTCCAGCTGGAAGTGTAAAAAAAACCGGGCTGGTTAAAAAAAAGAACCGGGCGACCCTGTAAAATTGCTTAGCCGGGGCTCTGGAAGCCTAACACGGCGTGATCTTGTCCAAAAACCCGCTGCTGAGCTCCAGCTGGAAGTGTAAAAAGAACCGGGCTGGTTAAAAAAAAGAACCGGGCGGGCCGGTAAAATTGCTTAGCCGGGGCTCTGGAAGCCTAACACGGCGTGATCTTGTCCAAAAAGCCGCTCGTGAGCTCCAGCTGGAAGTGTAAAAAGAACCGGGCTGGTTCAAAAAAAGAACCGGGCGGCCCGGTAGAATTGCTTAGCCGAGGTCCTGGAAGCCTAACCCGGCGTGATCTTAGGCAAAAAGCCGCTGCTGAGCTCCAGCTGGAAGTGTAAAAAGAACCGGGCTGGTTCAAAAAAAGAACCGGGCGGCCCGGTAAAATTGCTTAGCCGGGGTCCTGGAAGCCTAACGCGGCGTGATCTTGCCCGAAAGTCGGCCTCTATACTCCATATTAGGTACCAGGCGCTCAGAGCCAACTTGGCAAAAATTTTCTAAGTGCCCACGGCTCTGCGGGGATTGTGCGTCCGACCCGCGCCGGTTCTCCAGCCGGCCTAAAATAACGCAAACCAGCCTCTCCCCCTGGAGCTCACAGCCAAAGGCGAAACTTTTCTAAGTGCCTACGGCTCTGCGGGCTTTTGAGTCCGCCCCGCGCCGGTTCGTCGGTCGGCCTCAAAAAGCGAAAAATCAGCCTCTCTCCCTGGAGCTCGACTCGAGTTGATCATTATACATGAAGAAATAACCAATTTCATCGTTTGGTTTATGTTTTACACGCGTTTTAAATTTTATTGCCGAAATCGCTTTTTCTCGCCGAGATAAGCACGTTTTCTGAAATGCCGCTCTCCCGTCACTCTGGTTAAAGTGTTATGAAAAAAAAGGCTGTTGGGGGCTAGGGAGTATCGAGTTGATCATTATACATGAAGAAATAACCAATTTCATCGTTTGGTTTATGTTTTACACGCGTTTTAAATTTTATTGCCGAAATCGCTTTTTCTCGCCGAGATAAGCACGTTTTCTGAAATGCCGCTCTCCCGTCACTCTGGTTAAAGTGTTATGAAAAAAAAGGCTGTTGGGGGCTAGGGAGTATCGAGTTGATCATTATACATGAAGAAATAACCAATTTCATCGTTTGGTTTATGTTTTACACGCGTTTTAAATTTTATTGCCGAAATCGCTTTTTCTCGCCGAGATAAGCACGTTTTCTGAAATGCCGCTCTCCCGTCACTCTGGTTAAAGTGTTATGAAAAAAAAAGGCTGTTGGGGGCTAGGGAGTATCGAGTTGATCATTATACATGAAGAAATAACGAATTTCATCGTTTGGTTTATGTTTTACACGCGTTTTAAATTTTATTGCCGAAATCGCTTTTTCTCGCCGAGATAAGCACGTTTTCTGAAATGCCGCTCTCCCGTCACTCTGGTTAAAGTGTTATGAATAAAAAGGCTGTTGGGGGCTAGGGAGTATCGAGTTGATCATTATACATGAAGAAATAACCAATTTCATCGTTTGGTTTATGTTTTACACGCGTTTTAAATTTTATTGCCGAAATCGCTTTTTCTCGCCGAGATAAGCACGTTTTCTGAAATGCCGCTCTCCCGTCACTCTGGTTAAAGTGTTATGAAAAAAAAGGCTGTTGGGGGCTAGGGAGTATCGAGTTGATCATTATACATGAAGAAATTACCAATTTCATCGTTTGGTTTATGTTTTACACGCGTTTTAAATGTTATTGCCGAAATCGCTTTTTCTCGCCGAGATAAGCACGTTTTCTGAAATGCCGCTCTCCCGTCACTCTGGTTAAAGTGTTATGAAAAAAAAGGCTGTTGGGGGCTAGGGAGTATCGAGTTGATCATTATACATGAAGAAATTACCAATTTCATCGTTTGGTTTATGTTTTACACGCGTTTTAAATGTTATTGCCGAAATCGCTTTTTCTCGCCGAGATAAGCACGTTTTCTGAAATGCCGCTCTCCCGTCACTCTGGTTAAAGTGTTATGAAAAAAAAGGCTGTTGGGGACTAGGGAGTATCGAGTTGATCATTATACATGAAGAAATAACCAATTTCATCGTTTGGTTTATGTTTTACACGCGTTTTAAATTTTATTGCCGAAATCGCTTTTTCTCGCCGAGATAAGCACGTTTTCTGAAATGCCGCTCTCCCGTCACTCTGGTTAAAGTGTTATGAAAAAAAAGGCTGTTGGGGGCTAGGGAGTATCGAGTTGATCATTATACATGAAGAAATAACCAATTTCATCGTTTGGTTTATGTTTTACACGCGTTTTAAATTTTATTGCCGAAATCGCTTTTTCTCGCCGAGATAAGCACGTTTTCTGAAATGCCGCTCTCCCGTCACTCTGGTTAAAGTGTTATGAAAAAAAAGGCTGTTGGGGGCTAGGGAGTATCGAGTTGATCATTATACATAAAGAAATAACCAATTTCATCGTTTGGTTTATGTTTTACACGCGTTTTAAATTTTATTGCCGAAATCGCTTTTTCTCGCCGAGATAAGCACGTTTTCTGAAATGCCGCTCTCCCGTCACTCTGGTTAAAGTGTTATGAAAAAAAAGGCTGTTGGGGGCTAGGGAGTATCGAGTTGATCATTATACATGAAGAAATTACCAATTTCATCGTTTGGTTTATGTTTTACACGCGTTTTAAATGTTATTGCCGAAATCGCTTTTTCTCGCCGAGATAAGCACGTTTTCTGAAATGCCGCTCTCCCGTCACTCTGGTTAAAGTGTTATGAAAAAAAAGGCTGTTGGGGGCTAGGGAGTATCGAGTTGATCATTATACATGAAGAAATTACCAATTTCATCGTTTGGTTTATGTTTTACACGCGTTTTAAATGTTATTGCCGAAATCGCTTTTTCTCGCCGAGATAAGCACGTTTTCTGAAATGCCGCTCTCCCGTCACTCTGGTTAAAGTGTTATGAAAAAAAAGGCTGTTGGGGACTAGGGAGTATCGAGTTGATCATTATACATGAAGAAATAACCAATTTCATCGTTTGGTTTATGTTTTACACGCGTTTTAAATGTTATTGCCGAAATCGCTTTTTCTCGCCGAGATAAGCACGTTTTCTGAAATGCCGCTCTCCCGTCACTCTGGTTAAAGTGTTATGAAAAAAAAGGCTGTTGGGGGCTAGGGAGTATCGAGTTGATCATTATACATGAAGAAATAACCAATTTCATCGTTTGGTTTATGTTTTACACGCGTTTTAAATTTTATTGCCGAAATCGCTTTTTCTCGCCGAGATAAGCACGTTTTCTGAAATGCCGCTCTCCCGTCACTCTGGTTAAAGTGTTATGAAAAAAAAGGCTGTTGGGGGCTAGGGAGTATCGAGTTGATCATTATACATGAAGAAATAACCAATTTCATCGTTTGGTTTATGTTTTACACGCGTTTTAAATTTTATTGCCGAAATCGCTTTTTCTCGCCGAGATAAGCACGTTTTCTGAAATGCCGCTCTCCCGTCACTCTGGTTAAAGTGTTATGAAAAAAAAGGCTGTTGGGGGCTAGGGAGTATCGAGTTGATCATTATACATGAAGAAATAACCAATTTCATCGTTTGGTTTATGTTTTACACGCGTTTTAAATTTTATTGCCGAAATCGCTTTTTCTCGCCGAGATAAGCACGTTTTCTGAAATGCCGCTCTCCCGTCACTCTGGTTAAAGTGTTATGAAAAAAAAGGCTGTTGGGGGCTAGGGAGTATCGAGTTGATCATTATACATGAAGAAATAACCAATTTCATCGTTTGGTTTATGTTTTACACGCGTTTTAAATTTTATTGCCGAAATCGCTTTTTCTCGCCGAGATAAGCACGTTTTCTGAAATGCCGCTCTCCCGTCACTCTGGTTAAAGTGTTATGAAAAAAAAGGCTGTTGGGGGCTAGGGAGTATCGAGTCGATCATTATACATGAAGAAATAACCAATTTCATCGTTTGGTTTATGTTTTACACGCGTTTTAAATGTTATTGCCGAAATCGCTTTTTCTCGCCGAGATAAGCACGTTTTCTGAAATGCCGCTCTCCCGTCACTCTGGTTAAAGTGTTATGAAAAAAAAGGCTGTTGGGGGCTAGGGAGTATCGAGTCGATCATTATACATGAAGAAATAACCAATTTCATCGTTTGGTTTATGTTTTACACGCGTTTTAAATGTTATTGCCGAAATCGCTTTTTCTCGCCGAGATAAGCACGTTTTCTGAAATGCCGCTCTCCCGTCACTCTGGTTAAAGTGTTATGAAAAAAAAGGCTGTTGGGGGCTAGGGAGTATCGAGTTGATCATTATACATGAAGAAATAACCAATTTCATCGTTTGGTTTATGTTTTACACGCGTTTTAAATTTTATTGCCGAAATCGCTTTTTCTCGCCGAGATAAGCACGTTTTCTGAAATGCCGCTCTCCCGTCACTCTGGTTAAAGTGTTATGAAAAAAAAGGTTTGGTTTATGTTTTACACGCGTTTTAAATTTTATTGCCGAAATCGCTTTTTCTCGCCGAGATAAGCACGTTTTCTGAAATGCCGCTCTCCCGTCACTCTGGTTAAAGTGTTATGAAAAAAAAGGCTGTTGGGGGCTAGGGAGTATCGAGTTGATCATTATACATGAAGAAATAACCAATTTCATCGTTTGTTGATCATTATACATGAAGAAATAACCAATTTCATCGTTTGGTTTATGTTTTACACGCGTTTTAAATTTTATTGCCGAAATCGCTTTTTCTCGCCGAGATAAGCACGTTTTCTGAAATGCCGCTCTCCCGTCACTCTGGTTAAAGTGTTATGAAAAAAAAGGCTGTTGGGGGCTAGGGAGTATCGCGTTGATCATTATACTTGAAGAAATAACCAATTTCATCGTTTGGTTTATGTTTTACACGCGTTTTAAATATTATTGCCGAAATCGCTTTTTCTCGCCGAGATAAGCACGTTTTCTGAAATGCCGCTCTCCCGTCACTCTGGTTAAAGTGTTATGAAAAAAAAGGCTGTTGGGGGCTAGGGAGTATCGAGTTGATCATTATACATGAAGAAATAACCAATTTCATCGTTTGGTTTATGTTTTACACGCGTTTTAAATTTTATTGCCGAAATCGCTTTTTCTCGCCGAGATAAGCACGTTTTCTGAAATGCCGCTCTCCCGTCACTCTGGTTAAAGTGTTATGAAAAAAAAGGCTGTTGGGGGCTAGGGAGTATCGAGTTGATCATTATACATGAAGAAATAACCAATTTCATCGTTTGGTTTATGTTTTACACGATGCTGAGCTCCAGCTGGAAGTGTAAAAAGAACCGGGCTGGTTAAAAAAAGAACCGGGCGACCCGGTAAAATTGCTTAGCCGGGGCTCTGGAAGCCTAACACGGCGTGATCTTGTCCAAAAAGCCGCTGCTGAGCTCGAGCTGGAAGTGTAAAAAGAACCGGGCTGGTTAAAAAAAAAGAACCGGCCGACCCGGTAAAATTGCTTAGCCGGGGCTCTGGAAGCCTAACACGGCGTGATCTTGTCCAAAAAGCCGCTGCTGAGCTCCAGCTGGAAGTGTAAAAAGAACCGGGCTGGTTAAAAAAAAGAACCGGGCGGCCCGGTAAAATTGCTTAGCCGGGGCTCTGGAAGCCTAACCCGGCCTGATACTGTGCAAAAAGCCGCTGCTGAGCTCCAGCTGGAAGTGTAAAAAAAACCGGGCTGGTTAAAAAAAAGAACCGGGCGACCCTGTAAAATTGCTTAGCCGGGGCTCTGGAAGCCTAACACGGCGTGATCTTGTCCAAAAACCCGCTGCTGAGCTCCAGCTGGAAGTGTAAAAAGAACCGGGCTGGTTAAAAAAAAGAACCGGGCGGGCCGGTAAAATTGCTTAGCCGGGGCTCTGGAAGCCTAACACGGCGTGATCTTGTCCAAAAAGCCGCTCGTGAGCTCCAGCTGGAAGTGTAAAAAGAACCGGGCTGGTTCAAAAAAAGAACCGGGCGGCCCGGTAGAATTGCTTAGCCGAGGTCCTGGAAGCCTAACCCGGCGTGATCTTAGGCAAAAAGCCGCTGCTGAGCTCCAGCTGGAAGTGTAAAAAGAACCGGGCTGGTTCAAAAAAAGAACCGGGCGGCCCGGTAAAATTGCTTAGCCGGGGTCCTGGAAGCCTAACGCGGCGTGATCTTGCCCGAAAGTCGGCCTCTATACTTCCATATTAGGTACCAGGCGCTCAGAGCCAACTTGGCAAAAATTTTCTAAGTGCCCACGGCTCTGCGGGGATTGTGCGTCCGACCCGCGCCGGTTCTCCAGCCGGCCTAAAATAACGCAAAACCAGCCTCTCCCCCTGGAGCTCACAGCCAAAGGCGAAACTTTTCTAAGTGCCTACGGCTCTGCGGGCTTTTGAGTCCGCCCCGCGCCGGTTCGTCGGTCGGCCTCAAAAAGCGAAAAATCAGCCTCTCTCCCTGGAGCTCGACTCGAGTTGATCATTATACATGAAGAAATAACCAATTTCATCGTTTGGTTTATGTTTTACACGCGTTTTAAATTTTATTGCCGAAATCGCTTTTTCTCGCCGAGATAAGCACGTTTTCTGAAATGCCGCTCTCCCGTCACTCTGGTTAAAGTGTTATGAAAAAAAAGGCTGTTGGGGGCTAGGGAGTATCGAGTTGATCATTATACATGAAGAAATAACCAATTTCATCGTTTGGTTTATGTTTTACACGCGTTTTAAATTTTATTGCCGAAATCGCTTTTTCTCGCCGAGATAAGCACGTTTTCTGAAATGCCGCTCTCCCGTCACTCTGGTTAAAGTGTTATGAAAAAAAAGGCTGTTGGGGGCTAGGGAGTATCGAGTTGATCATTATACATGAAGAAATAACCAATTTCATCGTTTGGTTTATGTTTTACACGCGTTTTAAATTTTATTGCCGAAATCGCTTTTTCTCGCCGAGATAAGCACGTTTTCTGAAATGCCGCTCTCCCGTCACTCTGGTTAAAGTGTTGTGAAAAAAAAGGCTGTTGGGGGCTAGGGAGTATCGAGTTGATCATTATACATGAAGAAATAACGAATTTCATCGTTTGGTTTATGTTTTACACGCGTTTTAAATTTTATTGCCGAAATCGCTTTTTCTCGCCGAGATAAGCACGTTTTCTGAAATGCCGCTCTCCCGTCACTCTGGTTAAAGTGTTATGAATAAAAAGGCTGTTGGGGGCTAGGGAGTATCGAGTTGATCATTATACATGAAGAAATAACCAATTTCATCGTTTGGTTTATGTTTTACACGCGTTTTAAATTTTATTGCCGAAATCGCTTTTTCTCGCCGAGATAAGCACGTTTTCTGAAATGCCGCTCTCCCGTCACTCTGGTTAAAGTGTTATGAAAAAAAAGGCTGTTGGGGGCTAGGGAGTATCGAGTTGATCATTATACATGAAGAAATAACCAATTTCATCGTTTGGTTTATGTTTTACACGCGTTTTAAATTTTATTGCCGAAATCGCTTTTTCTCGCCGAGATAAGCACGTTTTCTGAAATGCCGCTCTCCCGTCACTCTGGTTAAAGTGTTATGAAAAAAAAGGCTGTTGGGGGCTAGGGAGTATCGAGTTGATCATTATACATGAAGAAATAACCAATTTCATCGTTTGGTTTATGTTTTACACGCGTTTTAAATTTTATTGCCGAAATCGCTTTTTCTCGCCGAGATAAGCACGTTTTCTGAAATGCCGCTCTCCCGTCACTCTGGTTAAAGTGTTATGAAAAAAAAGGCTGTTGGGGGCTAGGGAGTATCGAGTTGATCATTATACATGAAGAAATAACCAATTTCATCGTTTGGTTTATGTTTTACACGCGTTTTAAATTTTATTGCCGAAATCGCTTTTTCTCGCCGAGATAAGCACGTTTTCTGAAATGCCGCTCTCCCGTCACTCTGGTTAAAGTGTTATGAAAAAAAAGGCTGTTGGGGGCTAGGGAGTATCGAGTCGATCATTATACATGAAGAAATAACCAATTTCATCGTTTGGTTTATGTTTTACACGCGTTTTAAATGTTATTGCCGAAATCGCTTTTTCTCGCCGAGATAAGCACGTTTTCTGAAATGCCGCTCTCCCGTCACTCTGGTTAAAGTGTTATGAAAAAAAAGGCTGTTGGGGGCTAGGGAGTATCGAGTCGATCATTATACATGAAGAAATAACCAATTTCATCGTTTGGTTTATGTTTTACACGCGTTTTAAATGTTATTGCCGAAATCGCTTTTTCTCGCCGAGATAAGCACGTTTTCTGAAATGCCGCTCTCCCGTCACTCTGGTTAAAGTGTTATGAAAAAAAAGGCTGTTGGGGGCTAGGGAGTATCGAGTTGATCATTATACATGAAGAAATAACCAATTTCATCGTTTGGTTTATGTTTTACACGCGTTTTAAATTTTATTGCCGAAATCGCTTTTTCTCGCCGAGATAAGCACGTTTTCTGAAATGCCGCTCTCCCGTCACTCTGGTTAAAGTGTTATGAAAAAAAAGGCTGTTGGGGGCTAGGGAGTATCGAGTTGATCATTATACATGAAGAAATAACCAATTTCATCGTTTGGTTTATGTTTTACACGCGTTTTAAATGTTATTGCCGAAATCGCTTTTTCTCGCCGAGATAAGCACGTTTTCTGAAATGCCGCTCTCCCGTCACTCTGGTTAAAGTGTTATGAAAAAAAAGGCTGTTGGGGGCTAGGGAGTATCGAGTTGATCATTATACATGAAGAAATAACCAATTTCATCGTTTGGTTTATGTTTTACACGCGTTTTAAATTTTATTGCCGGAATCGCTTTTTCTCGCCGAGATAAGCACGTTTTCTGAAATGCCGCTCTCCCGTCACTCTGGTTAAAGTGTTATGAAAAAAAAGGCTGTTGGGGGCTAGGGAGTATCGAGTTGATCATTATACATGAAGAAATAACCAATTTCATCGTTTGGTTTATGTTTTACACGCGTTTTAAATTTTATTGCCGAAATCGCTTTTTCTCGCCGAGATAAGCACGTTTTCTGAAATGCCGCTCTCCCGTCACTCTGGTTAAAGTGTTATGAAAAAAAAGGCTGTTGGGGGCTAGGGAGTATCGAGTTGATCATTATACATGAAGAAATAACCAATTTCATCGTTTGGTTTATGTTTTACACGCGTTTTAAATTTTATTGCCGAAATCGCTTTTTCTCGCCGAGATAAGCACGTTTTCTGAAATGCCGCTCTCCCGTCACTCTGGTTAAAGTGTTATGAAAAAAAAGGCTGTTGGGGGCTAGGGAGTATCGAGTTGATCATTATACATGAAGAAATAACCAATTTCATCGTTTGGTTTATGTTTTACACGCGTTTTAAATGTTATTGCCGAAATCGCTTTTTCTCGCCGAGATAAGCACGTTTTCTGAAATGCCGCTCTCCCGTCACTCTGGTTAAAGTGTTATGAAAAAAAAGGCTGTTGGGGGCTAGGGAGTATCGAGTTGATCATTATACATGAAGAAATAACCAATTTCATCGTTTGGTTTATGTTTTACACGCGTTTTAAATTTTATTGCCGAAATCGCTTTTTCTCGCCGAGATAAGCACGTTTTCTGAAATGCCGCTCTCCCGTCACTCTGGTTAAAGTGTTATGAAAAAAAAGGCTGTTGGGGGCTAGGGAGTATCGAGTTGATCATTATACATGAAGAAATAACCAATTTCATCGTTTGGTTTATGTTTTACACGCGTTTTAAATTTTATTGCCGAAATCGCTTTTTCTCGCCGAGATAAGCACGTTTTCTGAAATGCCGCTCTCCCGTCACTCTGGTTAAAGTGTTATGAAAAAAAAGGCTGTTGGGGGCTAGGGAGTATCGAGTTGATCATTATACATGAAGAAATAACCAATTTCATCGTTTGGTTTATGTTTTACACGCGTTTTAAATTTTATTGCCGAAATCGCTTTTTCTCGCCGAGATAAGCACGTTTTCTGAAATGCCGCTCTCCCGTCACTCTGGTTAAAGTGTTATGAAAAAAAAGGCTGTTGGGGGCTAGGGAGTATCGAGTTGATCATTATACATGAAGAAATAACCAATTTCATCGTTTGGTTTATGTTTTACACGCGTTTTAAATTTTATTGCCGAAATCGCTTTTTCTCGCCGAGATAAGCACGTTTTCTGAAATGCCGCTCTCCCGTCACTCTGGTTAAAGTGTTATGAAAAAAAAGGCTGTTGGGGGCTAGGGAGTATCGAGTTGATCACTATACATGAAAAAATAACCAATTTCATCGTTTGGTTTATGTTTTACACGCGTTTTAAATTTTATTGCCGAAATCGCTTTTTCTCGCCGAGATAAGCACGTTTTCTGAAATGCCGCTCTCCCGTCACTCTGGTTAAAGTGTTATGAAAAAAAAGGCTGTTGGGGGCTAGGGAGTATCGAGTTGATCATTATACATGAAGAAATAACCAATTTCATCGTTTGGTTTATGTTTTACACGCGTTTTAAATTTTATTGCCGAAATCGCTTTTTCTCGCCGAGATAAGCACGTTTTCTGAAATGCCGCTCTCCCGTCACTCTGGTTAAAGTGTTATGAAAAAAAAGGCTGTTGGGGGCTAGGGAGTATCGAGTTGATCATTATACATGAAGAAATAACCAATTTCATCGTTTGGTTTATGTTTTACACGCGTTTTAAATTTTATTGCCGAAATCGCTTTTTCTCGCCGAGATAAGCACGTTTTCTGAAATGCCGCTCTCCCGTCACTCTGGTTAAAGTGTTATGAAAAAAAAGGCTGTTGGGGGCTAGGGAGTATCGAGTTGATCATTATACATGAAGAAATAACCAATTTCATCGTTTGGTTTATGTTTTACACGCGTTTTAAATTTTATTGCCGAAATCGCTTTTTCTCGCCGAGATAAGCACGTTTTCTGAAATGCCGCTCTCCCGTCACTCTGGTTAAAGTGTTATGAAAAAAAAGGCTGTTGGGGGCTAGGGAGTATCGAGTTGATCATTATACATGAAGAAATAACCAATTTCATCGTTTGGTTTATGTTTTACACGCGTTTTAAATTTTATTGCCGAAATCGCTTTTTCTCGCCGAGATAAGCACGTTTTCTGAAATGCCGCTCTCCCGTCACTCTGGTTAAAGTGTTATGAAAAAAAAGGCTGTTGGGGGCTAGGGAGTATCGAGTTGATCATTATACATGAAGAAATAACCAATTTCATCGTTTGGTTTATGTTTTACACGCGTTTTAAATGTTATTGCCGAAATCGCTTTTTCTCGCCGAGATAAGCACGTTTTCTGAAATGCCGCTCTCCCGTCACTCTGGTTAAAGTGTTATGAAAAAAAAGGCTGTTGGCGGCTAGGGAGTATCGAGTTGATCATTATACATGAAGAAATAACCAATTTCATCGTTTGGTTTATGTTTTACACGCGTTTTAAATTTTATTGCCGAAATCGCTTTTTCTCGCCGAGATAAGCACGTTTTCTGAAATGCCGCTCTCCCGTCACTCTGGTTAAAGTGTTATGAAAAAAAAGGCTGTTGGGGGCTAGGGAGTATCGAGTTGATCATTATACATGAAGAAATAACCAATTTCATCGTTTGGTTTATGTTTTACACGCGTTTTAAATGTTATTGCCGAAATCGCTTTTTCTCGCCGAGATAAGCACGTTTTCTGAAATGCCGCTCTCCCGTCACTCTGGTTAAAGTGTTATGAAAAAAAAGGCTGTTGGGGGCTAGGGAGTATCGAGTTGATCATTATACATGAAGAAATAACCAATTTCATCGTTTGGTTTATGTTTTACACGCGTTTTAAATTTTATTGCCGAAATCGCTTTTTCTCGCCGAGATAAGCACGTTTTCTGAAATGCCGCTCTCCCGTCACTCTGGTTAAAGTGTTATGAAAAAAAAGGCTGTTGGGGGCTAGGGAGTATCGAGTTGATCATTATACATGAAGAAATAACCAATTTCATCGTTTGGTTTATGTTTTACACGCGTTTTAAATTTTATTGCCGAAATCGCTTTTTCTCGCCGAGATAAGCACGTTTTCTGAAATGCCGCTCTCCCGTCACTCTGGTTAAAGTGTTATGAAAAAAAAGGCTGTTGGGGGCTAGGGAGTATCGAGTTGATCATTATACATGAAGAAATAACCAATTTCATCGTTTGGTTTATGTTTTACACGCGTTTTAAATTTTATTGCCGAAATCGCTTTTTCTCGCCGAGATAAGCACGTTTTCTGAAATGCCGCTCTCCCGTCACTCTGGTTAAAGTGTTATGAAAAAAAAGGCTGTTGGGGGCTAGGGAGTATCGAGTTGATCATTATACATGAAAAAATAACCAATTTCATCGTTTGGTTTATGTTTTACACGCGTTTTAAATTTTATTGCCGAAATCGCTTTTTCTCGCCGAGATAAGCACGTTTTCTGAAATGCCGCTCTCCCGTCACTCTGGTTAAAGTGTTATGAAAAAAAAGGCTGTTGGGGGCTAGGGAGTATCGAGTTGATCATTATACATGAAGAAATAACCAATTTCATCGTTTGGTTTATGTTTTACACGCGTTTTAAATTTTATTGCCGAAATCGCTTTTTCTCGCCGAGATAAGCACGTTTTCTGAAATGCCGCTCTCCCGTCACTCTGGTTAAAGTGTTATGAAAAAAAAGGCTGTTGGGGGCTAGGGAGTATCGAGTTGATCATTATACATGAAGAAATAACCAATTTCATCGTTTGGTTTATGTTTTACACGCGTTTTAAATGTTATTGCCGAAATCGCTTTTTCTCGCCGAGATAAGCACGTTTTCTGAAATGCCGCTCTCCCGTCACTCTGGTTAAAGTGTTATGAAAAAAAAAGGCTGTTGGGGGCTAGGGAGTATCGAGTTGATCATTATACATGAAGAAATAACCAATTTCATCGTTTGGTTTATGTTTTACACGCGTTTTAAATTTTATTGCCGAAATCGCTTTTTCTCGCCGAGATAAGCACGTTTTCTGAAATGCCGCTCTCCCGTCACTCTGGTTAAAGTGTTATGAAAAAAAAGGCTGTTGGGGGCTAGGGAGTATCGAGTTGATCATTATACATGAAGAAATAACCAATTTCATCGTTTGGTTTATGTTTTACACGCGTTTTAAATTTTATTGCCGAAATCGCTTTTTCTCGCCGAGATAAGCACGTTTTCTGAAATGCCGCTCTCCCGTCACTCTGGTTAAAGTGTTATGAAAAAAAAGGCTGTTGGGGGCTAGGGAGTATCGAGTTGATCATTATACATGAAGAAATAACCAATTTCATCGTTTGGTTTATGTTTTACACGCGTTTTAAATGTTATTGCCGAAATCGCTTTTTCTCGCCGAGATAAGCACGTTTTCTGAAATGCCGCTCTCCCGTCACTCTGGTTAAAGTGTTATGAAAAAAAAAGGCTGTTGGGGGCTAGGGAGTATCGAGTTGATCATTATACATGAAGAAATAACCAATTTCATCGTTTGGTTTATGTTTTACACGCGTTTTAAATTTTATTGCCGAAATCGCTTTTTCTCATCGCTTTTTCTCGCCGAGATAAGCACGTTTTCTGAAATGCCGCTCTCCCGTCACTCTGGTTAAAGTGTTATGAAAAAAAAGGCTGTTGGGGGCTAGGGAGTATCGAGTTGATCATTATACATGAAGAAATAACCAATTTCATCGTTTGGTTTATGTTTTACACGCGTTTTAAATTTTATTGCCGAAATCGCTTTTTCTCGCCGAGATAAGCACGTTTTCTGAAATGCCGCTCTCCCGTCACTCTGGTTAAAGTGTTATGAAAAAAAAGGCTGTTGGGGGCTAGGGAGTATCGAGTTGATCATTATACATGAAGAAATAACCAATTTCATCGTTTGGTTTATGTTTTACACGCGTTTTAAATTTTATTGCCGAAATCGCTTTTTCTCGCCGAGATAAGCACGTTTTCTGAAATGCCGCTCTCCCGTCACTCTGGTTAAAGTGTTATGAAAAAAAAGGCTGTTGGGGGCTAGGGAGTATCGAGTTGATCATTATACATGAAGAAATAACCAATTTCATCGTTTGGTTTATGTTTTACACGCGTTTTAAATTTTATTGCCGAAATCGCTTTTTCTCGCCGAGATAAGCACGTTTTCTGAAATGCCGCTCTCCCGTCACTCTGGTTAAAGTGTTATGAAAAAAAAGGCTGTTGGGGGCTAGGGAGTATCGAGTTGATCATTATACATGAAGAAATAACCAATTTCATCGTTTGGTTTATGTTTTACACGCGTTTTAAATTTTATTGCCGAAATCGCTTTTTCTCGCCGAGATAAGCACGTTTTCTGAAATGCCGCTCTCCCGTCACTCTGGTTAAAGTGTTATGAAAAAAAAGGCTGTTGGGGGCTAGGGAGTATCGAGTTGATCATTATACATGAAGAAATAACCAATTTCATCGTTTGGTTTATGTTTTACACGCGTTTTAAATTTTATTGCCGAAATCGCTTTTTCTCGCCGAGATAAGCACGTTTTCTGAAATGCCGCTCTCCCGTCACTCTGGTTAAAGTGTTATGAAAAAAAAGGCTGTTGGGGGCTAGGGAGTATCGAGTTGATCATTATACATGAAGAAATAACCAATTTCATCGTTTGGTTTATGTTTTACACGCGTTTTAAATTTTATTGCCGAAATCGCTTTTTCTCGCCGAGATAAGCACGTTTTCTGAAATGCCGCTCTCCCGTCACTCTGGTTAAAGTGTTATGAAAAAAAAGGCTGTTGGGGGCTAGGGAGTATCGAGTTGATCATTATACATGAAGAAATAACCAATTTCATCGTTTGGTTTATGTTTTACACGCGTTTTAAATTTTATTGCCGAAATCGCTTTTTCTCGCCGAGATAAGCACGTTTTCTGAAATGCCGCTCTCCCGTCACTCTGGTTAAAGTGTTATGAAAAAAAAGGCTGTTGGGGGCTAGGGAGTATCGAGTTGATCATTATACATGAAGAAATAACCAATTTCATCGTTTGGTTTATGTTTTACACGCGTTTTAAATTTTATTGCCGAAATCGCTTTTTCTCGCCGAGATAAGCACGTTTTCTGAAATGCCGCTCTCCCGTCACTCTGGTTAAAGTGTTATGAAAAAAAAAGGCTGTTGGGGGCTAGGGAGTATCGAGTTGATCATTATACATGAAGAAATAACCAATTTCATCGTTTGGTTTATGTTTTACACGCGTTTTAAATTTTATTGCCGAAATCGCTTTTTCTCGCCGAGATAAGCACGTTTTCTGAAATGCCGCTCTCCCGTCACTCTGGTTAAAGTGTTATGAAAAAAAAGGCTGTTGGGGGCTAGGGAGTATCGAGTTGATCATTATACATGAAGAAATAACCAATTTCATCGTTTGGTTTATGTTTTACACGCGTTTTAAATTTTATTGCCGAAATCGCTTTTTCTCGCCGAGATAAGCACGTTTTCTGAAATGCCGCTCTCCCGTCACTCTGGTTAAAGTGTTATGAAAAAAAAGGCTGTTGGGGGCTAGGGAGTATCGAGTTGATCATTATACATGAAGAAATAACCAATTTCATCGTTTGGTTTATGTTTTACACGCGTTTTAAATTTTATTGCCGAAATCGCTTTTTCTCGCCGAGATAAGCACGTTTTCTGAAATGCCGCTCTCCCGTCACTCTGGTTAAAGTGTTATGAAAAAAAAGGCTGTTGGGGGCTAGGGAGTATCGAGTTGATCATTATACATGAAGAAATAACCAATTTCATCGTTTGGTTTATGTTTTACACGCGTTTTAAATTTTATTGCCGAAATCGCTTTTTCTCGCCGAGATAAGCACGTTTTCTGAAATGCCGCTCTCCCGTCACTCTGGTTAAAGTGTTATGAAAAAAAAGGCTGTTGGGGGCTAGGGAGTATCGAGTTGATCATTATACATGAAGAAATAACCAATTTCATCGTTTGGTTTATGTTTTACACGCGTTTTAAATTTTATTGCCGAAATCGCTTTTTCTCGCCGAGATAAGCACGTTTTCTGAAATGCCGCTCTCCCGTCACTCTGGTTAAAGTGTTATGAAAAAAAAGGCTGTTGGGGGCTAGGGAGTATCGAGTTGATCATTATACATGAAGAAATAACCAATTTCATCGTTTGGTTTATGTTTTACACGCGTTTTAAATTTTATTGCCGAAATCGCTTTTTCTCGCCGAGATAAGCACGTTTTCTGAAATGCCGCTCTCCCGTCACTCTGGTTAAAGTGTTATGAAAAAAAAGGCTGTTGGGGGCTAGGGAGTATCGAGTTGATCATTATACATGAAGAAATAACCAATTTCATCGTTTGGTTTATGTTTTACACGCGTTTTAAATTTTATTGCCGAAATCGCTTTTTCTCGCCGAGATAAGCACGTTTTCTGAAATGCCGCTCTCCCGTCACTCTGGTTAAAGTGTTATGAAAAAAAAGGCTGTTGGGGGCTAGGGAGTATCGAGTTGATCATTATACATGAAGAAATAACCAATTTCATCGTTTGGTTTATGTTTTACACGCGTTTTAAATTTTATTGCCGAAATCGCTTTTTCTCGCCGAGATAAGCACGTTTTCTGAAATGCCGCTCTCCCGTCACTCTGGTTAAAGTGTTATGAAAAAAAAGGCTGTTGGGGGCTAGGGAGTATCGAGTTGATCATTATACATGAAGAAATAACCAATTTCATCGTTTGGTTTATGTTTTACACGCGTTTTAAATTTTATTGCCGAAATCGCTTTTTCTCGCCGAGATAAGCACGTTTTCTGAAATGCCGCTCTCCCGTCACTCTGGTTAAAGTGTTATGAAAAAAAAGGCTGTTGGGGGCTAGGGAGTATCGAGTTGATCATTATACATGAAGAAATAACCAATTTCATCGTTTGGTTTATGTTTTACACGCGTTTTAAATTTTATTGCCGAAATCGCTTTTTCTCGCCGAGATAAGCACGTTTTCTGAAATGCCGCTCTCCCGTCACTCTGGTTAAAGTGTTATGAAAAAAAAGGCTGTTGGGGGCTAGGGAGTATCGAGTTGATCATTATACATGAAGAAATAACCAATTTCATCGTTTGGTTTATGTTTTACACGCGTTTTAAATTTTATTGCCGAAATCGCTTTTTCTCGCCGAGATAAGCACGTTTTCTGAAATGCCGCTCTCCCGTCACTCTGGTTAAAGTGTTATGAAAAAAAAGGCTGTTGGGGGCTAGGGAGTATCGAGTTGATCATTATACATGAAGAAATAACCAATTTCATCGTTTGGTTTATGTTTTACACGCGTTTTAAATTTTATTGCCGAAATCGCTTTTTCTCGCCGAGATAAGCACGTTTTCTGAAATGCCGCTCTCCCGTCACTCTGGTTAAAGTGTTATGAAAAAAAAGGCTGTTGGGGGCTAGGGAGTATCGAGTTGATCATTATACATGAAGAAATAACCAATTTCATCGTTTGGTTTATGTTTTACACGCGTTTTAAATTTTATTGCCAAAATCGCTTTTTCTCTCCGAGATAAGCACGTTTTCTGAAATGCCGCTCTCCCGTCACTCTGGTTAAAGTGTTATGAAAAAAAAGGCTGTTGGGGGCTAGGGAGTATCGAGTTGATCATTATACATGAAGAAATAACCAATTTCATCGTTTGGTTTATGTTTTACACGCGTTTTAAATTTTATTGCCGAAATCGCTTTTTCTCGCCGAGATAAGCACGTTTTCTGAAATGCCGCTCTCCCGTCACTCTGGTTAAAGTGTTATGAAAAAAAAGGCTGTTGGGGGCTAGGGAGTATCGAGTTGATCATTATACATGAAGAAATAACCAATTTCATCGTTTGGTTTATGTTTTACACGCGTTTTAAATTTTATTGCCGAAATCGCTTTTTCTCGCCGAGATAAGCACGTTTTCTGAAATGCCGCTCTCCCGTCACTCTGGTTAAAGTGTTATGAAAAAAAAGGCTGTTGGGGGCTAGGGAGTATCGAGTTGATCATTATACATGAAGAAATAACCAATTTCATCGTTTGGTTTATGTTTTACACGCGTTTTAAATTTTATTGCCGAAATCGCTTTTTCTCGCCGAGATAAGCACGTTTTCTGAAATGCCGCTCTCCCGTCACTCTGGTTAAAGTGTTATGAAAAAAAAGGCTGTTGGGGGCTAGGGAGTATCGAGTTGATCATTATACATGAAGAAATAACCAATTTCATCGTTTGGTTTATGTTTTACACGCGTTTTAAATTTTATTGCCGAAATCGCTTTTTCTCGCCGAGATAAGCACGTTTTCTGAAATGCCGCTCTCCCGTCACTCTGGTTAAAGTGTTATGAAAAAAAAGGCTGTTGGGGGCTAGGGAGTATCGAGTTGATCATTATACATGAAGAAATAACCAATTTCATCGTTTGGTTTATGTTTTACACGCGTTTTAAATTTTATTGCCAAAATCGCTTTTTCTCGCCGAGATAAGCACGTTTTCTGAAATGCCGCTCTCCCGTCACTCTGGTTAAAGTGTTATGAAAAAAAAGGCTGTTGGGGGCTAGGGAGTATCGAGTTGATCATTATACATGAAGAAATAACCAATTTCATCGTTTGGTTTATGTTTTACACGCGTTTTAAATTTTATTGCCGAAATCGCTTTTTCTCGCCGAGATAAGCACGTTTTCTGAAATGCCGCTCTCCCGTCACTCTGGTTAAAGTGTTATGAAAAAAAAGGCTGTTGGGGGCTAGGGAGTATCGAGTTGATCATTATACATGAAGAAATAACCAATTTCATCGTTTGGTTTATGTTTTACACGCGTTTTAAATTTTATTGCCGAAATCGCTTTTTCTCGCCGAGATAAGCACGTTTTCTGAAATGCCGCTCTCCCGTCACTCTGGTTAAAGTGTTATGAAAAAAAAGGCTGTTGGGGGCTAGGGAGTATCGAGTTGATCATTATACATGAAGAAATAACCAATTTCATCGTTTGGTTTATGTTTTACACGCGTTTTAAATTTTATTGCCGAAATCGCTTTTTCTCGCCGAGATAAGCACGTTTTCTGAAATGCCGCTCTCCCGTCACTCTGGTTAAAGTGTTATGAAAAAAAAGGCTGTTGGGGGCTAGGGAGTATCGAGTTGATCATTATACATGAAGAAATAACCAATTTCATCGTTTGGTTTATGTTTTACACGCGTTTTAAATTTTATTGCCGAAATCGCTTTTTCTCGCCGAGATAAGCACGTTTTCTGAAATGCCGCTCTCCCGTCACTCTGGTTAAAGTGTTATGAAAAAAAAAGGCTGTTGGGGGCTAGGGAGTATCGAGTTGATCATTATACATGAAGAAATAACCAATTTCATCGTTTGGTTTATGTTTTACACGCGTTTTAAATTTTATTGCCGAAATCGCTTTTTCTCGCCGAGATAAGCACGTTTTCTGAAATGCCGCTCTCCCGTCACTCTGGTTAAAGTGTTATGAAAAAAAAGGCTGTTGGGGGCTAGGGAGTATCGAGTTGATCATTATACATGAAGAAATAACCAATTTCATCGTTTGGTTTATGTTTTACACGCGTTTTAAATTTTATTGCCGAAATCGCTTTTTCTCGCCGAGATAAGCACGTTTTCTGAAATGCCGCTCTCCCGTCACTCTGGTTAAAGTGTTATGAAAAAAAAGGCTGTTGGGGGCTAGGGAGTATCGAGTTGATCATTATACATGAAGAAATAACCAATTTCATCGTTTGGTTTATGTTTTACACGCGTTTTAAATTTTATTGCCGAAATCGCTTTTTCTCGCCGAGATAAGCACGTTTTCTGAAATGCCGCTCTCCCGTCACTCTGGTTAAAGTGTTATGAAAAAAAAGGCTGTTGGGGGCTAGGGAGTATCGAGTTGATCATTATACATGAAGAAATAACCAATTTCATCGTTTGGTTTATGTTTTACACGCGTTTTAAATTTTATTGCCGAAATCGCTTTTTCTCGCCGAGATAAGCACGTTTTCTGAAATGCCGCTCTCCCGTCACTCTGGTTAAAGTGTTATGAAAAAAAAGGCTGTTGGGGGCTAGGGAGTATCGAGTTGATCATTATACATGAAGAAATAACAAATTTCATCGTTTGGTTTATGTTTTACACGCGTTTTAAATTTTATTGCCGAAATCGCTTTTTCTCGCCGAGATAAGCACGTTTTCTGAAATGCCGCTCTCCCGTCACTCTGGTTAAAGTGTTATGAAAAAAAAGGCTGTTGGGGGCTAGGGAGTATCGAGTTGATCATTATACATGAAGAAATAACCAATTTCATCGTTTGGTTTATGTTTTACACGATGCTGAGCTCCAGCTGGAAGTGTAAAAAGAACCGGGCTGGTTAAAAAAAGAACCGGGCGACCCGGTAAAATTGCTTAGCCGGGGCTCTGGAAGCCTAACACGGCGTGATCTTGTCCAAAAAGCCGCTGCTGAGCTCCAGCTGGAAGTGTAAAAAGAACCGGGCTGGTTAAAAAAAAGAACCGGGCGACCCGGTAAAATTGCTTAGCCGGGGCTCTGGAAGCCTAACATGGCGTGATCTTGTCCAAAAAGCCGCTGCTGAGCTCCAGCTGGAAGTGTAAAAAGAACCGGGCTGGTTAAAAAAAAGAACCGGGCGGCCCGGTAAAATTGCTTAGCCGGGGCTCTGGAAGCCTAACCCGGCGTGATACTGTGCAAAAAGCCGCTGCTGAGCTCCAGCTGGAAGTGTAAAAAAAACCGGGCTGGTTAAAAAAAAGAACCGGGCGACCCTGTAAAATTGCTTAGCCGGGGCTCTGGAAGCCTAACACGGCGTGATCTTGTCCAAAAACCCGCTGCTGAGCTCCAGCTGGAAGTGTAAAAAGAACCGGGCGGGCCGGTAAAATTGCTTAGCCGGGGCTCTGGAAGCCTAACACGGCGTGATCTTGTCCAAAAAGCCGCTCGTGAGCTCCAGCTGGAAGTGTAAAAAGAACCGGGCTGGTTCAAAAAAAGAACCGGGCGGCCCGGTAGAATTGCTTAGCCGAGGTCCTGGAAGCCTAACCCGGCGTGATCTTGCGCAAAAAGCCGCTGCTGAGCTCCAGCTGGAAGTGTAAAAAGAACCGGGCTGGTTCAAAAAAAGAACCGGGCGGCCCGGTAAAATTGCTTAGCCGGGGTCCTGGAAGCCTAACGCGGCGTGATCTTGCCCGAAAGTCGGCCTCTATACTTCCATATTAGGTACCAGGCGCTCAGAGCCAACTTGGCAAAAATTTTCTAAGTGCCCACGGCTCATCGGGGATTGTGCGTCCGACCCGCGCCGGTTCTCCAGCCGGCCTAAAATAACGCAAAACCAGCCTCTCCCCCTGGAGCTCACAGCCAAAGGCGAAACTTTTCTAAGTGCCTACGGCTCTGCGGGCTTTTGAGTCCGCCCCGCGCCGGTTCGTCGGTCGGCCTCAAAAAGCGAAAAATCAGCCTCTCTCCCTGGAGCTCGACTCGAGTTGATCATTATACATGAAGAAATAACCAATTTCATCGTTTGGTTTATGTTTTACACGCGTTTTAAATTTTATTGCCGAAATCGCTTTTTCTCGCCGAGATAAGCACGTTTTCTGAAATGCCGCTCTCCCGTCACTCTGGTTAAAGTGTTATGAAAAAAAAGGCTGTTGGGGGCTAGGGAGTATCGAGTTGATCATTATACATGAAGAAATAACCAATTTCATCGTTTGATTTATGTTTTACACGCCTTTTAAATTTTATTGCCGAAATCGCTTTTTCTCGCCGAGATAAGCACGTTTTCTGAAATGCCGCTCTCCCGTCACTCTGGTTAAAGTGTTATGAAAAAAAAGGCTGTTGGGGGCTAGGGAGTATCGAGTTGATCATTATACATGAAGAAATAACCAATTTCATCGTTTGGTTTATGTTTTACACGATGCTGAGCTCCAGCTGGAAGTGTAAAAAGAACCGGGCTGGTTAAAAAAAGAACCGGGCGACCCGGTAAAATTGCTTAGCCGGGGCTCTGGAAGCCTAACACGGCGTGATCTTGTCCAAAAAGCCGCTGCTGAGCTCCAGCTGGAAGTGTAAAAAGAACTGGGCTGGTTAAAAAAAAGAACCGGGCGACCCGGTAAAATTGCTTAGCCGGGGCTCTGGAAGCCTAACACGGCGTGATCTTGTCCAAAAAGCCGCTGCTGAGCTCCAGCTGGAAGTGTAAAAAGAACCGGGCTGGTTAAAAAAAAAGAACCGGGCGGCCCGGTAAAATTGCTTAGCCGGGGCTCTGGAAGCCTAACCCGGCGTGATACTGTGCAAAAAGCCGCTGCTGAGCTCCAGCTGGAAGTGTAAAAAAAAACGGGCTGGTTAAAAAAAAGAACCGGGCGACCCTGTAAAATTGCTTAGCCGGGGCTCTGGAAGCCTAACACGGCGTGATCTTGTCCAAAAAGCCGCTCGTGAGCTCCAGCGTGAAGTGTAAAAAGAACCGGGCTGGTTCAAAAAAAGAACCGGGCGGCCCGGTAGAATTGCTTAGCCGAGGTCCTGGAAGCCTAACCCGGCGTGATCTTGCGCAAAAAGCCGCTGCTGAGCTCCAGCTGGAAGTGTAAAAAGATCCGGGCTGGTTCAAAAAAAGAACCGGGCGGCCCGGTAAAATTGCTTAGCCGGGGTCCTGGAAGCCTATGGCGGCGTGATCTTGCCCGAAAGTCGGCCTCTATACTTCCATATTAGGTACCAGGCGCTCAGAGCCAACTTGGCAAAAATTTTCTAAGTGCCCACGGCTCTGCGGGGATTGTGCGTCCGACCCGCGCCGGTTCTCCAGCCGGCCTAAAATAACGCAAAACCAGCCTCTCCCCCTGGAGCTCACAGCCAAAGGCGAAACTTTTCAAAGTGCCTACGGCTCTGCGGGCTTTTGAGTCCGCCCCGCGCCGGTTCGTCGGTCGGCCTCAAAAAGCGAAAAATCAGCCTCTCTCCCTGGAGCTCGACTCGAGTTGATCATTATACATGAAGAAATAACCAATTTCATCGTTTGGTTTATGTTTTACACGCGTTTTAAATTTTATTGCCGAAATCGCTTTTTCTCGCCGAGATAAGCACGTTTTCTGAAATGCCGCTCTCCCGTCACTCTGGTTAAAGTGTTATGAAAAAAAAGGCTGTTGGGGGCTAGGGAGTATCGAGTTGATCATTATACATGAAGAAATAACCAATTTCATCGTTTGGTTTATGTTTTACACGCGTTTTAAATTTTATTGCCGAAATCGCTTTTTCTCGCCGAGATAAGCACGTTTTCTGAAATGCCGCTCTCCCGTCACTCTGGTTAAAGTGTTATGAAAAAAAAGGCTGTTGGGGGCTAGGGAGTATCGAGTTGATCATTATACATGAAGAAATAACCAATTTCATCGTTTGGTTTATGTTTTACACGCGTTTTAAATTTTATTGCCGAAATCGCTTTTTCTCGCCGAGATAAGCACGTTTTCTGAAATGCCGCTCTCCCGTCACTCTGGTTAAAGTGTTATGAAAAAAAAGGCTGTTGGGGGCTAGGGAGTATCGAGTTGATCATTATACATGAAGAAATAACCAATTTCATCGTTTGGTTTATGTTTTACACGCGTTTTAAATTTTATTGCCGAAATCGCTTTTTCTCGCCGAGATAAGCACGTTTTCTGAAATGCCGCTCTCCCGTCACTCTGGTTAAAGTGTTATGAAAAAAAAGGCTGTTGGGGGCTAGGGAGTATCGAGTTGATCATTATACATGAAGAAATAACCAATTTCATCGTTTGGTTTATGTTTTACACGCGTTTTAAATTTTATTGCCGAAATCGCTTTTTCTCGCCGAGATAAGCACGTTTTCTGAAATGCCGCTCTCCCGTCACTCTGGTTAAAGTGTTATGAAAAAAAAGGCTGTTGGGGGCTAGGGAGTATCGAGTTGATCATTATACATGAAGAAATAACCAATTTCATCGTTTGGTTTATGTTTTACACGCGTTTTAAATTTTATTGCCGAAATCGCTTTTTCTCGCCGAGATAAGCACGTTTTCTGAAATGCCGCTCTCCCGTCACTCTGGTTAAAGTGTTATGAAAAAAAAGGCTGTTGGGGGCTAGGGAGTATCGAGTTGATCATTATACATGAAGAAATAACAAATTTCATCGTTTGGTTTATGTTTTACACGCGTTTTAAATTTTATTGCCGAAATCGCTTTTTCTCGCCGAGATAAGCACGTTTTCTGAAATGCCGCTCTCCCGTCACTCTGGTTAAAGTGTTATGAAAAAAAAGGCTGTTGGGGGCTAGGGAGTATCGAGTTGATCATTATACATGAAGAAATAACCAATTTCATCGTTTGGTTTATGTTTTACACGATGCTGAGCTCCAGCTGGAAGTGTAAAAAGAACCGGGCTGGTTAAAAAAAGAACCGGGCGACCCGGTAAAATTGCTTAGCCGGGGCTCTGGAAGCCTAACACGGCGTGATCTTGTCCAAAAAGCCGCTGCTGAGCTCCAGCTGGAAGTGTAAAAAGAACCGGGCTGGTTAAAAAAAAGAACCGGGCGACCCGGTAAAATTGCTTAGCCGGGGCTCTGGAAGCCTAACATGGCGTGATCTTGTCCAAAAAGCCGCTGCTGAGCTCCAGCTGGAAGTGTAAAAAGAACCGGGCTGGTTAAAAAAAAGAACCGGGCGGCCCGGTAAAATTGCTTAGCCGGGGCTCTGGAAGCCTAACCCGGCGTGATACTGTGCAAAAAGCCGCTGCTGAGCTCCAGCTGGAAGTGTAAAAAAAACCGGGCTGGTTAAAAAAAAGAACCGGGCGACCCTGTAAAATTGCTTAGCCGGGGCTCTGGAAGCCTAACACGGCGTGATCTTGTCCAAAAACCCGCTGCTGAGCTCCAGCTGGAAGTGTAAAAAGAACCGGGCGGGCCGGTAAAATTGCTTAGCCGGGGCTCTGGAAGCCTAACACGGCGTGATCTTGTCCAAAAAGCCGCTCGTGAGCTCCAGCTGGAAGTGTAAAAAGAACCGGGCTGGTTCAAAAAAAGAACCGGGCGGCCCGGTAGAATTGCTTAGCCGAGGTCCTGGAAGCCTAACCCGGCGTGATCTTGCGCAAAAAGCCGCTGCTGAGCTCCAGCTGGAAGTGTAAAAAGAACCGGGCTGGTTCAAAAAAAGAACCGGGCGGCCCGGTAAAATTGCTTAGCCGGGGTCCTGGAAGCCTAACGCGGCGTGATCTTGCCCGAAAGTCGGCCTCTATACTTCCATATTAGGTACCAGGCGCTCAGAGCCAACTTGGCAAAAATTTTCTAAGTGCCCACGGCTCATCGGGGATTGTGCGTCCGACCCGCGCCGGTTCTCCAGCCGGCCTAAAATAACGCAAAACCAGCCTCTCCCCCTGGAGCTCACAGCCAAAGGCGAAACTTTTCTAAGTGCCTACGGCTCTGCGGGCTTTTGAGTCCGCCCCGCGCCGGTTCGTCGGTCGGCCTCAAAAAGCGAAAAATCAGCCTCTCTCCCTGGAGCTCGACTCGAGTTGATCATTATACATGAAGAAATAACCAATTTCATCGTTTGGTTTATGTTTTACACGCGTTTTAAATTTTATTGCCGAAATCGCTTTTTCTCGCCGAGATAAGCACGTTTTCTGAAATGCCGCTCTCCCGTCACTCTGGTTAAAGTGTTATGAAAAAAAAGGCTGTTGGGGGCTAGGGAGTATCGAGTTGATCATTATACATGAAGAAATAACCAATTTCATCGTTTGATTTATGTTTTACACGCCTTTTAAATTTTATTGCCGAAATCGCTTTTTCTCGCCGAGATAAGCACGTTTTCTGAAATGCCGCTCTCCCGTCACTCTGGTTAAAGTGTTATGAAAAAAAAGGCTGTTGGGGGCTAGGGAGTATCGAGTTGATCATTATACATGAAGAAATAACCAATTTCATCGTTTGGTTTATGTTTTACACGATGCTGAGCTCCAGCTGGAAGTGTAAAAAGAACCGGGCTGGTTAAAAAAAGAACCGGGCGACCCGGTAAAATTGCTTAGCCGGGGCTCTGGAAGCCTAACACGGCGTGATCTTGTCCAAAAAGCCGCTGCTGAGCTCCAGCTGGAAGTGTAAAAAGAACTGGGCTGGTTAAAAAAAAGAACCGGGCGACCCGGTAAAATTGCTTAGCCGGGGCTCTGGAAGCCTAACACGGCGTGATCTTGTCCAAAAAGCCGCTGCTGAGCTCCAGCTGGAAGTGTAAAAAGAACCGGGCTGGTTAAAAAAAAAGAACCGGGCGGCCCGGTAAAATTGCTTAGCCGGGGCTCTGGAAGCCTAACCCGGCGTGATACTGTGCAAAAAGCCGCTGCTGAGCTCCAGCTGGAAGTGTAAAAAAAAACGGGCTGGTTAAAAAAAAGAACCGGGCGACCCTGTAAAATTGCTTAGCCGGGGCTCTGGAAGCCTAACACGGCGTGATCTTGTCCAAAAAGCCGCTCGTGAGCTCCAGCGTGAAGTGTAAAAAGAACCGGGCTGGTTCAAAAAAAGAACCGGGCGGCCCGGTAGAATTGCTTAGCCGAGGTCCTGGAAGCCTAACCCGGCGTGATCTTGCGCAAAAAGCCGCTGCTGAGCTCCAGCTGGAAGTGTAAAAAGATCCGGGCTGGTTCAAAAAAAGAACCGGGCGGCCCGGTAAAATTGCTTAGCCGGGGTCCTGGAAGCCTATGGCGGCGTGATCTTGCCCGAAAGTCGGCCTCTATACTTCCATATTAGGTACCAGGCGCTCAGAGCCAACTTGGCAAAAATTTTCTAAGTGCCCACGGCTCTGCGGGGATTGTGCGTCCGACCCGCGCCGGTTCTCCAGCCGGCCTAAAATAACGCAAAACCAGCCTCTCCCCCTGGAGCTCACAGCCAAAGGCGAAACTTTTCAAAGTGCCTACGGCTCTGCGGGCTTTTGAGTCCGCCCCGCGCCGGTTCGTCGGTCGGCCTCAAAAAGCGAAAAATCAGCCTCTCTCCCTGGAGCTCGACTCGAGTTGATCATTATACATGAAGAAATAACCAATTTCATCGTTTGGTTTATGTTTTACACGCGTTTTAAATTTTATTGCCGAAATCGCTTTTTCTCGCCGAGATAAGCACGTTTTCTGAAATGCCGCTCTCCCGTCACTCTGGTTAAAGTGTTATGAAAAAAAAGGCTGTTGGGGGCTAGGGAGTATCGAGTTGATCATTATACATGAAGAAATAACCAATTTCATCGTTTGGTTTATGTTTTACACGCGTTTTAAATTTTATTGCCGAAATCGCTTTTTCTCGCCGAGATAAGCACGTTTTCTGAAATGCCGCTCTCCCGTCACTCTGGTTAAAGTGTTATGAAAAAAAAGGCTGTTGGGGGCTAGGGAGTATCGAGTTGATCATTATACATGAAGAAATAACCAATTTCATCGTTTGGTTTATGTTTTACACGCGTTTTAAATTTTATTGCCGAAATCGCTTTTTCTCGCCGAGATAAGCACGTTTTCTGAAATGCCGCTCTCCCGTCACTCTGGTTAAAGTGTTATGAAAAAAAAGGCTGTTGGGGGCTAGGGAGTATCGAGTTGATCATTATACATGAAGAAATAACCAATTTCATCGTTTGGTTTATGTTTTACACGCGTTTTAAATTTTATTGCCGAAATCGCTTTTTCTCGCCGAGATAAGCACGTTTTCTGAAATGCCGCTCTCCCGTCACTCTGGTTAAAGTGTTATGAAAAAAAAGGCTGTTGGGGGCTAGGGAGTATCGAGTTGATCATTATACATGAAGAAATAACCAATTTCATCGTTTGGTTTATGTTTTACACGCGTTTTAAATTTTATTGCCGAAATCGCTTTTTCTCGCCGAGATAAGCACGTTTTCTGAAATGCCGCTCTCCCGTCACTCTGGTTAAAGTGTTATGAAAAAAAAGGCTGTTGGTGGCTAGGGAGTATCGAGTTGATCATTATACATGAAGAAATAACCAATTTCATCGTTTGGTTTATGTTTTACACGCGTTTTAAATTTTATTGCCGAAATCGCTTTTTCTCGCCGAGATAAGCACGTTTTCTGAAATGCCGCTCTCCCGTCACTCTGGTTAAAGTGTTATGAAAAAAAAGGCTGTTGGGGGCTAGGGAGTATCGAGTTGATCATTATACATGAAGAAATAACCAATTTCATCGTTTGGTTTATGTTTTACACGCGTTTTAAATTTTATTGCCGAAATCGCTTTTTCTCGCCGAGATAAGCACGTTTTCTGAAATGCCGCTCTCCCGTCACTCTGGTTAAAGTGTTATGAAAAAAAAGGCTGTTGGGGGCTAGGGAGTATCGAGTTGATCATTATACATGAAGAAATAACCAATTTCATCGTTTGGTTTATGTTTTACACGCGTTTTAAATTTTATTGCCGAAATCGCTTTTTCTCGCCGAGATAAGCACGTTTTCTGAAATGCCGCTCTCCCGTCACTCTGGTTAAAGTGTTATGAAAAAAAAGGCTGTTGGGGGCTAGGGAGTATCGAGTTGATCATTATACATGAAGAAATAACCAATTTCATCGTTTGGTTTATGTTTTACACGCGTTTTAAATTTTATTGCCGAAATCGCTTTTTCTCGCCGAGATAAGCACGTTTTCTGAAATGCCGCTCTCCCGTCACTCTGGTTAAAGTGTTATGAAAAAAAAGGCTGTTGGGGGCTAGGGAGTATCGAGTTGATCATTATACATGAAGAAATAACCAATTTCATCGTTTGGTTTATGTTTTACACGCGTTTTAAATTTTATTGCCGAAATCGCTTTTTCTCGCCGAGATAAGCACGTTTTCTGAAATGCCGCTCTCCCGTCACTCTGGTTAAAGTGTTATGAAAAAAAAGGCTGTTGGGGGCTAGGGAGTATCGAGTTGATCATTATACATGAAGAAATAACCAATTTCATCGTTTGGTTTATGTTTTACACGCGTTTTAAATTTTATTGCCGAAATCGCTTTTTCTCGCCGAGATAAGCACGTTTTCTGAAATGCCGCTCTCCCGTCACTCTGGTTAAAGTGTTATGAAAAAAAAGGCTGTTGGGGGCTAGGGAGTATCGAGTTGATCATTATACATGAAGAAATAACCAATTTCATCGTTTGGTTTATGTTTTACACGCGTTTTAAATTTTATTGCCGAAATCGCTTTTTCTCGCCGAGATAAGCACGTTTTCTGAAATGCCGCTCTCCCGTCACTCTGGTTAAAGTGTTATGAAAAAAAAGGCTGTTGGGGGCTAGGGAGTATCGAGTTGATCATTATACATGAAGAAATAACCAATTTCATCGTTTGGTTTATGTTTTACACGCGTTTTAAATTTTATTGCCGAAATCGCTTTTTCTCGCCGAGATAAGCACGTTTTCTGAAATGCCGCTCTCCCGTCACTCTGGTTAAAGTGTTATGAAAAAAAAGGCTGTTGGGGGCTAGGGAGTATCGAGTTGATCATTATACATGAAGAAATAACCAATTTCATCGTTTGGTTTATGTTTTACACGCGTTTTAAATTTTATTGCCGAAATCGCTTTTTCTCGCCGAGATAAGCACGTTTTCTGAAATGCCGCTCTCCCGTCACTCTGGTTAAAGTGTTATGAAAAAAAAGGCTGTTGGGGGCTAGGGAGTATCGAGTTGATCAATATACATGAAGAAATAACCAATTTCATCGTTTGGTTTATGTTTTACACGCGTTTTAAATTTTATTGCCGAAATCGCTTTTTCTCGCCGAGATAAGCACGTTTTCTGAAATGCCGCTCTCCCGTCACTCTGGTTAAAGTGTTATGAAAAAAAAGGCTGTTGGGGGCTAGGGAGTATCGAGTTGATCATTATACATGAAGAAATAACCAATTTCATCGTTTGGTTTATGTTTTACACGCGTTTTAAATTTTATTGCCGAAATCGCTTTTTCTCGCCGAGATAAGCACGTTTTCTGAAATGCCGCTCTCCCGTCACTCTGGTTAAAGTGTTATGAAAAAAAAGGCTGTTGGGGGCTAGGGAGTATCGAGTTGATCATTATCATGAAGAAATAACCAATTTCATCGTTTGGTTTATGTTTTACACGCGTTTTAAATTTTATTGCCGAAATCGCTTTTTCTCGCCGAGATAAGCACGTTTTCTGAAATGCCGCTCTCCCGTCACTCTGGTTAAAGTGTTATGAAAAAAAAGGCTGTTGGGGGCTAGGGAGTATCGAGTTGATCATTATACATGAAGAAATAACCAATTTCATCGTTTGGTTTATGTTTTACACGCGTTTTAAATTTTATTGCCGAAATCGCTTTTTCTCGCCGAGATAAGCACGTTTTCTGAAATGCCGCTCTCCCGTCACTCTGGTTAAAGTGTTATGAAAAAAAAGGCTGTTGGGGGCTAGGGAGTATCGAGTTGATCATTATACATGAAGAAATAACCAATTTCATCGTTTGGTTTATGTTTTACACGCGTTTTAAATTTTATTGCCGAAATCGCTTTTTCTCGCCGAGATAAGCACGTTTTCTGAAATGCCGCTCTCCCGTCACTCTGGTTAAAGTGTTATGAAAAAAAAGGCTGTTGGGGGCTAGGGAGTATCGAGTTGATCATTATACATGAAGAAATAACCAATTTCATCGTTTGGTTTATGTTTTACACGCGTTTTAAATTTTATTGCCGAAATCGCTTTTTCTCGCCGAGATAAGCACGTTTTCTGAAATGCCGCTCTCCCGTCACTCTGGTTAAAGTGTTATGAAAAAAAAGGCTGTTGGGGGCTAGGGAGTATCGAGTTGATCATTATACATGAAGAAATAACCAATTTCATCGTTTGGTTTATGTTTTACACGCGTTTTAAATTTTATTGCCGAAATCGCTTTTTCTCGCCGAGATAAGCACGTTTTCTGAAATGCCGCTCTCCCGTCACTCTGGTTAAAGTGTTATGAAAAAAAAGGCTGTTGGGGGCTAGGGAGTATCGAGTTGATCATTATGAAGAAATAACCAATTTCATCGTTTGGTTATGTTTTACACGCGTTTTAAATTTTATTGCCGAAATCGCTTTTCTCGCCGAGATAAGCACGTTTTTCTTGAAATGCCGCTCTCTCCGTCACTCTGGTTAAAGTGTTATGAAAAAAAAGGCTGTTGGGGCTAGGGAGTATCGAGTTGATCATTATACATGAAGAAATAACCAATTTCATCGTTTGGTTTAATGTTTTTACACGCGTTTTAAATTTTATTGCCGAAATCGCTTTTTCCTCGCCGAGATAAGCACGTTTTCTGAAATGCCGCTCTCCCGTCACTCTGGTTAAAGTGTTATGAAAAAAAAGGCTGTTGGGGGCTAGGGAGTATCGAGTTGATCATTATACATGAAGAAATAACCAATTTCATCGTTTGTTTATGTTTTACACGCGTTTTAAATTTTATTGCCGAAATCGGCTTTTTCTCGCCGAGATAAGCACGTTTTCTGAAATGCCGCTCTCTCCCGTCACTCTGGTTAAAGTGTTATGAAAAAAAAAGGCTGTTGGGGGCTAGGGAGTATCGAGTTGATCATTATACATGAAGAAATAACCAATTTCATCGTTTGGTTTATGTTTACACGCGTTTTAAATTTTATTGCCGAAATCGCTTTTTCTCGCCGAGATAAGCACGTTTTCTGAAATGCCGCTCTCCCGTCACTCTGGTTAAAGTGTTATGAAAAAAAAGGCTGTTGGGGGCTAGGGAGTATCGAGTTGATCATTATACATGAAGAAATAACCAATTTCATCGTTTGGTTTATGTTTTACACGCGTTTTTAAATTTTATTGCCGAAATCGCTTTTTCTCGCCGAGATAAGCACGTTTTCTGAAATGCCGCTCTCCCGTCACTCTGGTTAAAGTGTTATGAAAAAAAAGGCTGTTGGGGGCTAGGGAGTATCGAGTTGATCATTATACATGAAGAAATAACCAATTTCATCGTTTGGTTTATGTTTTACACGCGTTTTAAATTTTATTGCCGAAATCGCTTTTTCTCGCCGAGATAAGCACGTTTTCTGAAATGCCGCTCTCCCGTCACTCTGGTTAAAGTGTTATGAAAAAAAGGCTGTTGGGGGCTAGGGAGTATCGAGTTGATCATTATACATGAAGAAATAACCAATTTCATCGTTTGGTTTATGTTTTACACGCGTTTTAAATTTTATTGCGAAATCGCTTTTTCTCGCCGAGATAAGCACGTTTTCTGAAATGCCGCTCTCCCGTCACTCTGGTTAAAGTGTTATGAAAAAAAAGGCTGTTGGGGGCTAGGGAGTATCGAGTTGATCATTATACATGAAGAAATAACCAATTTCATCGTTTGGTTTATGTTTTACACGCGTTTAAATTTTATTGCCGAAATCGCTTTTTCTCGCCGAGATAAGCACGTTTTCTGAAATGCCGCTCTCCCGTCACTCTGGTTAAAGTGTTATGAAAAAAAAGGCTGTTGGGGGCTAGGGAGTATCGAGTTGATCATTATACATGAAGAAATAACCAATTTCATCGTTTGGTTTATGTTTTACACGCGTTTTAATTTTATTGCCGAAATCGCTTTTTCTCGCCGAGATAAGCACGTTTTCTGAAATGCCGCTCTCCCGTCACTCTGGTTAAAGTGTTATGAAAAAAAAGGCTGTTGGGGGCTAGGGAGTATCGAGTTGATCATTATACATGAAGAAATAACCAATTTCATCGTTTGGTTTATGTTTTACACGCGTTTTAAATTTTATTGCCGAAATCGCTTTTTCTCGCCGAGATAAGCACGTTTTCTGAAATGCCGCTCTCCCGTCACTCTGGTTAAAGTGTTATGAAAAAAAAGGCTGTTGGGGGCTAGGGAGTATCGAGTTGATCATTATACATGAAGAAATAACCAATTTCATCGTTTGGTTTATGTTTTACACGCGTTTTAAATTTTATTGCCGAAATCGCTTTTTCTCGCCGAGATAAGCACGTTTTCTGAAATGCCGCTCTCCCGTCACTCTGGTTAAAGTGTTATGAAAAAAAGGCTGTTGGGGCTAGGGAGTATCGAGTTGATCATTATACATGAAGAAATAACCAATTCATCGTTTGGTTTATGTTTTACACGCGTTTTAAATTTTATTGCCGAAATCGCTTTTTCTCGCCGAGATAAGCACGTTTTCTGAAATGCCGCTCTCCCGTCACTCTGGTTAAAGTGTTATGAAAAAAAAAAGGCTGTTGGGGGCTAGGGAGTATCGAGTTGATCATTATACATGAAGAAATAACCAATTTCATCGTTTGGTTTATGTTTTACACGCGTTTTAAATTTTATTGCCGAAATCGCTTTTTCTCGCCGAGATAAGCACGTTTTCTGAAATGCCGCTCTCCCGTCACTCTGGTTAAAGTGTTATGAAAAAAAGGCTGTTGGGGGCTAGGGAGTATCGAGTTGATCATTATACATGAAGAAATAAGCAATTTCATCGTTTGGTTTATGTTTTACACGCGTTTTAAATTTTATTGCCGAAATCGCTTTTTCTCGCCGAGATAAGCACGTTTTCTGAAATGCCGCTCTCCCGTCACTCTGGTTAAAGTGTTATGAAAAAAAAGGCTGTTGGGGGCTAGGGAGTATCGAGTTGATCATTATACATGAAGAAATAACCAATTTCATCGTTTGGTTTATGTTTTACACGCGTTTTAAATTTTATTGCCGAAATCGCTTTTTCTCGCCGAGATAAGCACGTTTTCTGAAATGCCGCCCTCCCGTCACTCTGGTTAAAGTGTTATGAAAAAAAAGGCTGTTGGGGGCTAGGGAGTATCGAGTTGATCATTATACATGAAGAAATAACCAATTTCATCGTTTGGTTTATGTTTTACACGCGTTTTAAATTTTATTGCCGAAATCGCTTTTTCTCGCCGAGATAAGCACGTTTTCTGAAATGCCGCTCTCCCGTCACTCTGGTTAAAGTGTTATGAAAAAAAAGGCTGTTGGGGGCTAGGGAGTATCGAGTTGATAATTATACATGAAGAAATAACCAATTTCATCGTTTGGTTTATGTTTTACACGCGTTTTAAATTTTATTGCCGAAATCGCTTTTTCTCGCCGAGATAAGCACGTTTTCTGAAATGCCGCTCTCCCGTCACTCTGGTTAAAGTGTTATGAAAAAAAAGGCTGTTGGGGGCTAGGGAGTATCGAGTTGATCATTATACATGAAGAAATAACCAATTTCATCGTTTGGTTTATGTTTTACACGCGTTTTAAATTTTATTGCCGAAATCGCTTTTTCTCGCCGAGATAAGCACGTTTTCTGAAATGCCGCTCTCCCGTCACTCTGGTTAAAGTGTTATGAAAAAAAAGGCTGTTGGGGGCTAGGGAGTATCGAGTTGATCATTATACATGAAGAAATAACCAATTTCATCGTTTGGTTTATGTTTTACACGCGTTTTAAATTTTATTGCCGAAATCGCTTTTTCTCGCCGAGATAAGCACGTTTTCTGAAATGCCGCTCTCCCGTCACTCTGGTTAAAGTGTTATGAAAAAAAAAAAGGCTGTTGGGGGCTAGGGAGTATCGAGTTGATCATTATACATGAAGAAATAAGCAATTTCATCGTTTGGTTTATGTTTTACACGCGTTTTAAATTTTATTGCCGAAATCGCTTTTTCTCGCCGAGATAAGCACGTTTTCTGAAATGCCGCTCTCCCGTCACTCTGGTTAAAGTGTTATGAAAAAAAAGGCTGTTGGGGGCTAGGGAGTATCGAGTTGATCATTATACATAAAGAAATAACCAATTTCATCGTTTGGTTTATGTTTTACACGCGTTTTAAATTTTATTGCCGAAATCGCTTTTTCTCGCCGAGATAAGCACGTTTTCTGAAATGCCGCTCTCCCGTCACTCTGGTTAAAGTGTTATGAAAAAAAAGGCTGTTGGGGGCTAGGGAGTATCGAGTTGATCATTATACATGAAGAAATAACCAATTTCATCGTTTGGTTTATGTTTTACACGCGTTTTAAATTTTATTGCCGAAATCGCTTTTTCTCGCCGAGATAAGCACGTTTTCTGAAATGCCGCTCTCCCGTCACTCTGGTTAAAGTGTTATGAAAAAAAAGGCTGTTGGGGGCTAGGGAGTATCGAGTTGATCATTATACATGAAGAAATAACCAATTTCATCGTTTGGTTTATGTTTTACACGCGTTTTAAATTTTATTGCCGAAATCGCTTTTTCTCGCCGAGATAAGCACGTTTTCTGAAATGCCGCTCTCCCGTCACTCTGGTTAAAGTGTTATGAAAAAAAAGGCTGTTGGGGGCTAGGGAGTATCGAGTTGATCATTATACATGAAGAAATAACCAATTTCATCGTTTGGTTTATGTTTTACACGCGTTTTAAATTTTATTGCCGAAATCGCTTTTTCTCGCCGAGATAAGCACGTTTTCTGAAATGCCGCTCTCCCGTCACTCTGGTTAAAGTGTTATGAAAAAAAAAAGGCTGTTGGGGGCTAGGGAGTATCGAGTTGATCATTATACATGAAGAAATAAGCAATTTCATCGTTTGGTTTATGTTTTACACGCGTTTTAAATTTTATTGCCGAAATCGCTTTTTCTCGCCGAGATAAGCACGTTTTCTGAAATGCCGCTCTCCCGTCACTCTGGTTAAAGTGTTATGAAAAAAAAGGCTGTTGGGGGCTAGGGAGTATCGAGTTGATCATTATACATAAAGAAATAACCAATTTCATCGTTTGGTTTATGTTTTACACGCGTTTTAAATTTTATTGCCGAAATCGCTTTTTCTCGCCGAGATAAGCACGTTTTCTGAAATGCCGCTCTCCCGTCACTCTGGTTAAAGTGTTATGAAAAAAAAGGCTGTTGGGGGCTAGGGAGTATCGAGTTGATCATTATACATGAAGAAATAACCAATTTCATCGTTTGGTTTATGTTTTACACGCGTTTTAAATTTTATTGCCGAAATCGCTTTTTCTCGCCGAGATAAGCACGTTTTCTGAAATGCCGCTCTCCCGTCACTCTGGTTAAAGTGTTATGAAAAAAAAGGCTGTTGGGGGCTAGGGAGTATCGAGTTGATCATTATACATGAAGAAATAACCAATTTCATCGTTTGGTTTATGTTTTACACGCTTTTTAAATTTTATTGCCGGAATCGCTTTTTCTCGCCGAGATAAGCACGTTTTCTGAAATGCCGCTCTCCCGTCACTCTGGTTAAAGTGTTATGAAAAAAAAGGCTGTTGGGGGCTAGGGAGTATCGAGTTGATCATTATACATGAAGAAATAACCAATTTCATCGTTTGGTTTATGTTTTACACGCGTTTTAAATTTTATTGCCGAAATCGCTTTTTCTCGCCGAGATAAGCACGTTTTCTGAAATGCCGCTCTCCCGTCACTCTGGTTAAAGTGTTATGAAAAAAAAGGCTGTTGGGGGCTAGGGAGTATCGAGTTGATCATTATACATGAAGAAATAACCAATTTCATCGTTTGGTTTATGTTTTACACGCGTTCAAAATTTTATTGCCGAAATCGCTTTTTCTCGCCGAGATAAGCACGTTTTCTGAAATGCCGCTCTCCCGTCACTCTGGTTAAAGTGTTATGAAAAAAAGGCTGTTGGGGGCTAGGGAGTATCGAGTTGATCATTATACATGAAGAAATAACCAATTTCATCGTTTGGTTTATGTTTTACACGCGTTTTAAATTTTATTGCCGAAATCGCTTTTTCTCGCCGAGATAAGCACGTTTTCTGAAATGCCGCTCTCCCGTCACTCTGGTTAAAGTGTTATGAAAAAAAAGGCTGTTGGGGGCTAGGGAGTATCGAGTTGATCATTATACATGAAGAAATAACCAATTTCATCGTTTGGTTTATGTTTTACACGCGTTTTAAATTTTATTGCCGAAATCGCTTTTTCTCGCCGAGATAAGCACGTTTTCTGAAATGCCGCTCTCCCGTCACTCTGGTTAAAGTGTTATGAAAAAAAAGGCTGTTGGGGGCTAGGGAGTATCGAGTTGATCATTATATATGAAGAAATAACCAATTTCATCGTTTGGTTTATGTTTTACACGCGTTTTAAATTTTATTGCCGAAATCGCTTTTTCTCGCCGAGATAAGCACGTTTTCTGAAATGCCGCTCTCCCGTCACTCTGGTTAAAGTGTTATGAAAAAAAAGGCTGTTGGGGGCTAGGGAGTATCGAGTTGATCATTATACATGAAGAAATAACCAATTTCATCGTTTGGTTTATGTTTTACACGCGTTTTAAATTTTATTGCCGAAATCGCTTTTTCTCGCCGAGATAAGCACGTTTTCTGAAATGCCGCTCTCCCGTCACTCTGGTTAAAGTGTTATGAAAAAAAAGGCTGTTGGGGGCTAGGGAGTATCGAGTTGATCATTATACATGAAGAAATAACCAATTTCATCGTTTGGTTTATGTTTTACACGCGTTTTAAATTTTATTGCCGAAATCGCTTTTTCTCGCCGAGATAAGCACGTTTTCTGAAATGCCGCTCTCCCGTCACTCTGGTTAAAGTGTTATGAAAAAAAAGGCTGTTGGGGGCTAGGGAGTATCGAGTTGATCATTATACATGAAGAAATAACCAATTTCATCGTTTGGTTTATGTTTTACACGCGTTTTAAATTTTATTGCCGAAATCGCTTTTTCTCGCCGAGATAAGCACGTTTTCTGAAATGCCGCTCTCCCGTCACTCTGGTTAAAGTGTTATGAAAAAAAAGGCTGTTGGGGGCTAGGGAGTATCGAGTTGATCATTATACATGAAGAAATAACCAATTTCATCGTTTGGTTTATGTTTTACACGCGTTTTAAATTTTATTGCCGAAATCGCTTTTTCTCGCCGAGATAAGCACGTTTTCTGAAATGCCGCTCTCCCGCAACTCTGGTTAAAGTGTTATGAAAAAAAAGGCTGTTGGGGGCTAGGGAGTATCGAGTTGATCATTATACATGAAGAAATAACCAATTTCATCGTTTGGTTTATGTTTTACACGCATTTTAAATTTTATTGCCGAAATCGCTTTTTCTCGCCGAGATAAGCACGTTTTCTGAAATGCCGCACTCCCGTCACTCTGGTTAAAGTATTATGAAAAAAAAAGGCTGTTGGGGGCTAGGGAGTATCGAGTTGATCATTATACATGAAGAAATAACCAATTTCATCGTTTGGTTTATGTTTTACACGCGTTTTAAATTTTATTGCCGAAATCGCTTTTTCTCGCCGAGATAAGCACGTTTTCTGAAATGCCGCTCTCCCGTCACTCTGGTTAAAGTGTTATGAAAAAAAAGGCTGTTGGGGCTAGGGAGTATCGAGTTGATCATTATACATGAAGAAATAAGCAATTTCATCGTTTGGTTTATGTTTTACACGCGTTTTAAATTTTATTGCCGAAATCGCTTTTTCTCGCCGAGATAAGCACGTTTTCTGAAATGCCGCTCTCCCGTCACTCTGGTTAAAGTGTTATGAAAAAAAAGGCTGTTGGGGGCTAGGGAGTATCGAGTTGATCATTATACATGAAGAAATAACCAATTTCATCGTTTGGTTTATGTTTTACACGCGTTTTAAATTTTATTGCCGAAATCGCTTTTTCTCGCCGAGATAAGCACGTTTTCTGAAATGCCGCTCTCCCGTCACTCTGGTTAAAGTGTTATGAAAAAAAAGGCTGTTGGGGGCTAGGGAGTATCGAGTTGATCATTATACATGAAGAAATAACCAATTTCATCGTTTGGTTTATGTTTTACACGCGTTTTAAATTTTATTGCCGAAATCGCTTTTTCTCGCCGAGATAAGCACGTTTTCTGAAATGCCGCTCTCCCGTCACTCTGGTTAAAGTGTTATGAAAAAAAAGGCTGTTGGGGGCTAGGGAGTATCGAGTTGATCATTATACATGAAGAAATAACCAATTTCATCGTTTGGTTTATGTTTTACACGCGTTTTAAATTTTATTGCCGAAATCGCTTTTTCTCGCCGAGATAAGCACGTTTTCTGAAATGCCGCTCTCCCGTCACTCTGGTTAAAGTGTTATGAAAAAAAAGGCTGTTGGGGGCTAGGGAGTATCGAGTTGATCATTATACATGAAGAAATAACCAATTTCATCGTTTGGTTTATGTTTTACACGCGTTTTAAATTTTATTGCCGAAATTGCTTTTTCTCGCCGAGATAAGCACGTTTTCTGAAATGCCGCTCTCCTGTCACTCTGGTTAAAGTGTTATGAAAAAAAAGGCTGTTGGGGGCTAGGGAGTATCGAGTTGATCATTATACATGAAGAAATAACCAATTTCATCGTTTGGTTTATGTTTTACACGCGTTTTAAATGTTATTGCCGAAATCGCTTTTTCTCGCCGAGATAAGCACGTTTTCTGAAATGCCGCTCTCCCGTCACTCTGGTTAAAGTGTCATGAAAAAAAAGGCTGTTGGGGGCTAGGGAGTATCGAGTTGATCATTATACATGAAAAAATAACCAATTTCATCGTTTGGTTTATGTTTTACACGCGTTTTAAATTGTATTGCCGAAATCGCTTTTTCTCGCCGAGATAAGCACGTTTTCTGAAATGCCGCTCTCCCGTCACTCTGGTTAAAGTGTTATGAAAAAAAAGGCTGTTGGGGGCTAGGGAGTATCGAGTTGATCATTATACATGAAGAAATAACCAATTTCCTCGTTTGGTTTATGTTTTACACGCGTTTTAAATTTTATTGCCGAAATCGCTTTTTCTCGCCGACATAAGCACGTTTTCTGAAATGCCGCTCTCCCGTCACTCTGGTTAAAGTGTTATGAAAAAAAAGGCTGTTGGGGGCTAGGGAGTATCGAGTTGATCATTATACATGAAGAAATAACCAATTTCATCGTTTGGTTTATGTTTTACACGCGTTTTAAATTTTATTGCCGAAATCGCTTTTTCTCGCCGAGATAAGCACGTTTTCTGAAATGCCGCTCTTCCGTCACTCTGGTTAAAGTGTTATGAAAAAAAAGGCTGTTGGGGGCTAGGGAGTATCGAGTTGATCATCATACATGAAAAAATAACCAATTTCATCGTTTGGTTTATGTTTTACACGCGTTTTAAATTTTATTGCCGAAATCGCTTTTTCTCGCCGAGATAAGCACGTTTTCTGAAATGCCGCTCTCCCGTCACTCTGGTTAAAGTGTTATGAAAAAAAAGGCTGTTGGGGGCTAGGGAGTATCGAGTTGATCATTATACATGAAGAAATAACCAATTTCATCGTTTGATTTATGTTTTACACGTGTTTTAAATTTTATTGCCGAAATCGCTTTTTCTCGCCGAGATAAGCACGTTTTCTGAAATGCCGCTCTCCCGTCACTCTGGTTAAAGTGTTATGAAAAAAAAGGCTGTTGGGGGCTAGGGAGTATCGAGTTGATCATTATACATGAAGAAATAACCAATTTCATCGTTTGGTTTATGTTTTACACGATGCTGAGCTCCAGCTGGAAGTGTAAAAAGAACCGGGCTGGTTAAAAAAAGAACCGGGCGGCCCGGTAAAATTGCTTAGCCGGGGCTCTGGAAGCCTAACCCGGCGTGATACTGTGCAAAAAGCCGCTGCTGAGCTCCAGCTGGAAGTGTAAAAAAAACCGGGCTGGTTAAAAAAATGAAACGGGCGACCCTGTAAAATTGCTTAGCCGGGGCTCTGGAAGCCTAACACGGCGTGATCTTGTCCAAAAACCCGCTGCTGAGCTCCAGCTGGAAGTGTAAAAAGAACCGGGCTGGTTAAAAAAAAGAACCGGGCGGGCCGGTAAAATTGCTTAGCCGGGGCTCTGGAAGCCTAACACGGCGTGATCTTGTCCAAAAAGCCGCTCGTGAGCTCCAGCTGGAAGTGTAAAAAGAACCGGGCTGGTTCAAAAAAAGAACCGGGCGGCCCGGTAGAATTGCTTAGCCGAGGTCCTGGAAGCCTAACCCGGCGTGATCTTGCGCAAAAAGCCGCTGCTGAGCTCCAGCTGGAAGTGTAAAAAGAACCGGGCTGGTTCAAAAAAAGAACCGGGCGGCCCGGTAAAATTGCTTAGCCGGGGTCCTGGAAGCCTAACGCGGCGTGATCTTGCCCGAAAGTCGGCCTCTATACTTCCATATTAGGTACCAGGCGCTCAGAGCCAACTTGGCAAAAATTTTCTAAGTGCCCACGGCTCTGCGGGGATTGTGCGTCCGACCCGCGCCGGTTCTCCAGCCGGCCTAAAATAACGCAAAACCAGCCTCTCCCCCTGGAGCTCACAGCTAAAGGCAAAACTTTTCTAAGTGCCTTCGGCTCTGCGGGCTTTAGAGTCCGCCCCGCGCCGGTTCGTCGGTCGGCCTCAAAAAGCGAAAAATCAGCCTCTCTCCCTGGAGCTCGACTCGAGTTGATCATTATACATGAAGAAATAACCAATTTCATCGTTTGGTTTATGTTTTACACGCGTTTTAAATTTTATTGCCGAAATCGCTTTTTCTCGCCGAGATAAGCACGTTTTCTGAAATGCCGCTCTCCCGTCACTCTGGTTAAAGTGTTATGAAAAAAAAGGCTGTTGGGGGCTAGGGAGTATCGAGTTGATCATTATACATGAAGAAATAACCAATTTCATCGTTTGGTTTATGTTTTACACGCGTTTTAAATTTTATTGCCGAAATCGCTTTTTCTCGCCGAGATAAGCACGTTTTCTGAAATGCCGCTCTCCCGTCACTCTGGTTAAAGTGTTATGAAAAAAAAGGCTGTTGGGGGCTAGGGAGTATCGAGTTGATCATTATACATGAAGAAATAACCAATTTCATCGTTTGGTTTATGTTTTACACGCGTTTTAAATTTTATTGCCGAAATCGCTTTTTCTCGCCGAGATAAGCACGTTTTCTGAAATGCCGCTCTCCCGTCACTCTGGTTAAAGTGTTATGAAAAAAAAGGCTGTTGGGGGCTAAGGAGTATCGAGTTGATCATTATACATGAAGAAATAACCAATTTCATCGTTTGGTTTATGTTTTACACGCGTTTTAAATTTTATTGCCGAAATCGCTTTTTCTCGCCGAGATAAGCACGTTTTCTGAAATGCCGCTCTCCCGTCACTCTGGTTAAAGTGTTATGAAAAAAAAGGCTGTTGGGGGCTAGGGAGTATCGAGTTGATCATTATACATAAAGAAATAACCAATTTCATCGTTTGGTTTATGTTTTACACGCGTTTTAAATTTTATTGCCGAAATCGCTTTTTCTCGCCGAGATAAGCACGTTTTCTGAAATGCCGCTCTCCCGTCACTCTGGTTAAAGTGTTATGAAAAAAAAGGCTGTTGGGGGCTAGGGAGTATCGAGTTGATCATTATACATGAAGAAATAACCAATTTCATCGTTTGGTTTATGTTTTACACGCGTTTTAAATTTTATTGCCGAAATCGCTTTTTCTCGCCGAGATAAGCACGTTTTCTGAAATGCCGCTCTCCCGTCACTCTGGTTAAAGTGTTATGAAAAAAAAGGCTGTTGGGGGCTAGGGAGTATCGAGTTGATCATTATACATGAAGAAATAACCAATTTCATCGTTTGGTTTATGTTTTACACGCGTTTTAAATTTTATTGCCGGAATCGCTTTTTCTCGCCGAGATAAGCACGTTTTCTGAAATGCCGCTCTCCCGTCACTCTGGTTAAAGTGTTATGAAAAAAAAGGCTGTTGGGGGCTAGGGAGTATCGAGTTGATCATTATACATGAAGAAATAACCAATTTCATCGTTTGGTTTATGTTTTACACGCGTTCAAAATTTTATTGCCGAAATCGCTTTTTCTCGCCGAGATAAGCACGTTTTCTGAAATGCCGCTCTCCCGTCACTCTGGTTAAAGTGTTATGAAAAAAAGGCTGTTGGGGGCTAGGGAGTATCGAGTTGATCATTATACATGAAGAAATAACAAATTTCATCGTTTGGTTTATGTTTTACACGCGTTTTAAATTTTATTGCCGAAATCGCTTTTTCTCGCCGAGATAAGCACGTTTTCTGAAATGCCGCTCTCCCGTCACTCTGGTTAAAGTGTTATGAAAAAAAAGGCTGTTGGGGGCTAGGGAGTATCGAGTTGATCATTATACATGAAGAAATAACCAATTTCATCGTTTGGTTTATGTTTTACACGCGTTTTAAATTTTATTGCCGAAATCGCTTTTTCTCGCCGAGATAAGCACGTTTTCTGAAATGCCGCTCTCCCGTCACTCTGGTTAAAGTGTTATGAAAAAAAAGGCTGTTGGGGGCTAGGGAGTATCGAGTTGATCATTATACATGAAGAAATAACCAATTTCATCGTTTGGTTTATGTTTTACACGCGTTTTAAATGTTATTGCCGAAATCGCTTTTTCTCGCCGAGATAAGCACGTTTTCTGAAATGCCGCTCTCCCGTCACTCTGGTTAAAGTGTTATGAAAAAAAAGGCTGTTGGGGGCTAGGGAGTATCGAGTTGATCATTATACATGAAGAAATAACCAATTTCATCGTTTGGTTTATGTTTTACACGCGTTTTAAATTTTATTGCCGAAATTGCTTTTTCTCGCCGAGATAAGCACGTTTTCTGAAATGCCGCTCTCCCGTCACTCTGGTTAAAGTGTTATGAAAAAAAAGGCTGTTGGGGGCTAGGGAGTATCGAGTTGATCATTATACATGAAGAAATAACCAATTTCATCGTTTGGTTTATGTTTTACACGCGTTTTAAATGTTATTGCCGAAATCGCTTTTTCTCGCCGAGATAAGCACGTTTTCTGAAATGCCGCTCTCCCGTCACTCTGGTTAAAGTGTTATGAAAAAAAAGGCTGTTGGGGGCTAGGGAGTATCGAGTTGATCATTATACATGAAGAAATAACCAATTTCATCGTTTGGTTTATGTTTTACACGCGTTTTAAATTTTATTGCCGAAATCGCTTTTTCTCGCCGAGATAAGCACGTTTTCTGAAATGCCGCTCTCCCGTCACTCTGGTTAAAGTGTTATGAAAAAAAAGGCTGTTGGGGGCTAGGGAGTATCGAGTTGATCATTATACATGAAGAAATAACCAATTTCATCGTTTGGTTTATGTTTTACACGCGTTTTAAATTTTATTGCCGAAATCGCTTTTTCTCGCCGAGATAAGCACGTTTTCTGAAATGCCGCTCTCCCGTCACTCTGGTTAAAGTGTTATGAAAAAAAAGGCTGTTGGGGGCTAGGGAGTATCGATTTGATCATTATACATGAAGAAATAACCAATTTCATCGTTTGGTTTATGTTTTACACGCGTTTTAAATTTTATTGCCGAAATCGCTTTTTCTCGCCGAGATAAGCACGTTTTCTGAAATGCCGCTCTCCCGTCACTCTGGTTAAAGTGTTATGAAAAAAAAGGCTGTTGGGGGCTAGGGAGTATCGAGTTGATCATTATACATGAAGAAATAACCAATTTCATCGTTTGGTTTATGTTTTACACGCGTTTTAAATTTTATTGCCGAAATCGCTTTTTCTCGCCGAGATAAGCACGTTTTCTGAAATGCCGCTCTCCCGTCACTCTGGTTAAAGTGTTATGAAAAAAAAGGCTGTTGGGGGCTAGGGAGTATCGAGTTGATCATTATACATGAAGAAATAACCAATTTCATCGTTTGGTTTATGTTTTACACGCGTTTTAAATTTTATTGCCGAAATCGCTTTTTCTCGCCGAGATAAGCACGTTTTCTGAAATGCCGCTCTCCCGTCACTCTGGTTAAAGTGTTATGAAAAAAAAGGCTGTTGGGGGCTAGGGAGTATCGAGTTGATCATTATACATGAAGAAATAACCAATTTCATCGTTTGGTTTATGTTTTACACGCGTTTTAAATTTTATTGCCGAAATCGCTTTTTCTCGCCGAGATAAGCACGTTTTCTGAAATCCCACTCTCCCGTCACTCTGGTTAAAGTGTTGTGAAAAAAAAGGCTGTTGGGGGCTAGGGAGTATCGAGTTGATCATTATACATGAAGAAATAACCAATTTCATCGTTTGGTTTATGTTTTACACGCGTTTTAAATTTTATTGCCGAAATCGCTTTTTCTCGCCGAGATAAGCACGTTTTCTGAAATGCCGCTCTCCCGTCACTCTGGTTAAAGTGTTATGAAAAAAAAGGCTGTTGGGGGCTAGGGAGTATCGAGTTGATCATTATACATGAAGAAATAACCAATTTCATCGTTTGGTTTATGTTTTACACGCGTTTTAAATTTTATTGCCGAAATCGCTTTTTCTCGCCGAGATAAGCACGTTTTCTGAAATGCCGCTCTCCCGTCACTCTGGTTAAAGTGTTATGAAAAAAAAGGCTGTTGGGGGCTAGGGAGTATCGAGTTGATCATTATACATGAAGAAATAACCAATTTCATCGTTTGGTTTATGTTTTACACGCGTTTTAAATTTTATTGCCGAAATCGCTTTTTCTCGCCGAGATAAGCACGTTTTCTGAAATGCCGCTCTCCCGCCACTCTGGTTAAAGTGTTATGAAAAAAAAGGCTGTTGGGGGCTAGGGAGTATCGAGTTGATCATTATACATGAAGAAATAACCAATTTCATCGTTTGGTTTATGTTTTACATGCATTTTAAATTTTATTGCCGAAATCGCTTTTTCTCGCCGAGATAAGCACGTTTTCTGAAATGCCGCACTCCCGTCACTCTGGTTAAAGTGTTATGAAAAAAAAAGGCTGTTGGGGGCTAGGGAGTATCGAGTTGATCATTATACATGAAGAAATAACCAATTTCATCGTTTGGTTTATGTTTTACACGCGTTTTAAATTTTATTGCCGAAATCGCTTTTTCTCGCCGAGATAAGCACGTTTTCTGAAATGCCGCTCTCCCGTCACTCTGGTTAAAGTGTTATGAAAAAAAAGGCTGTTGGGGGCTAGGGAGTATCGAGTTGATTATTATACATGAAGAAATAAGCAATTTCATCGTTTGGTTTATGTTTTACACGCGTTTTAAATTTTATTGCCGAAATCGCTTTTTCTCGCCGAGATAAGCACGTTTTCTGAAATGCCGCTCTCCCGTCACTCTGGTTAAAGTGTTATGAAAAAAAAGGCTGTTGGGGGCTAGGGAGTATCGAGTTGATCATTATACATGAAGAAATAACCAATTTCATCGTTTGGTTTATGTTTTACACGCGTTTTAAATTTTATTGCCGAAATCGCTTTTTCTCGCCGAGATAAGCACGTTTTCTGAAATGCCGCTCTCCCGTCACTCTGGTTAAAGTGTTATGAAAAAAAAGGCTGTTGGGGGCTAGGGAGTATCGAGTTGATCATTATACATGAAGAAATAACCAATTTCATCGTTTGGTTTATGTTTTACACGCGTTTTAAATTTTATTGCCGAAATCGCTTTTTCTCGCCGAGATAAGCACGTTTTCTGAAATGCCGCTCTCCCGTCACTCTGGTTAAAGTGTTATGAAAAAAAAGGCTGTTGGGGGCTAGGGAGTATCGAGTTGATCATTATACATGAAGAAATAACCAATTTCATCGTTTGGTTTATGTTTTACACGCGTTTTAAATTTTATTGCCGAAATCGCTTTTTCTCGCCGAGATAAGCACGTTTTCTGAAATGCCGCTCTCCCGTCACTCTGGTTAAAGTGTTATGAAAAAAAAGGCTGTTGGGGGCTAGGGAGTATCGAGTTGATCATTATACATGAAGAAATAACCAATTTCATCGTTTGGTTTATGTTTTACACGCGTTTTAAATTTTATTGCCGAAATTGCTTTTTCTCGCCGAGATAAGCACGTTTTCTGAAATGCCGCTCTCCTGTCACTCTGGTTAAAGTGTTATGAAAAAAAAGGCTGTTGGGGGCTAGGGAGTATCGAGTTGATCATTATACATGAAGAAATAACCAATTTCATCGTTTGGTTTATGTTTTACACGCGTTTTAAATGTTATTGCCGAAATCGCTTTTTCTCGCCGAGATAAGCACGTTTTCTGAAATGCCGCTCTCCCGTCACTCTGGTTAAAGTGTCATGAAAAAAAAGGCTGTTGGGGGCTAGGGAGTATCGAGTTGATCATTATACATGAAGAAATAACCAATTTCATCGTTTGGTTTATGTTTTACACGCGTTTTAAATTGTATTGCCGAAATCGCTTTTTCTCGCCGAGATAAGCACGTTTTCTGAAATGCCGCTCTCCCGTCACTCTGGTTAAAGTGTTATGAAAAAAAAGGCTGTTGGGGGCTAGGGAGTATCGAGTTGATCATTATACATGAAGAAATAACCAATTTCCTCGTTTGGTTTATGTTTTACACGCGTTTTAAATTTTATTGCCGAAATCGCTTTTTCTCGCCGACATAAGCACGTTTTCTGAAATGCCGCTCTCCCGTCACTCTGGTTAAAGTGTTATGAAAAAAAAGGCTGTTGGGGGCTAGGGAGTATCGAGTTGATCATTATACATGAAGAAATAACCAATTTCATCGTTTGGTTTATGTTTTACACGCGTTTTAAATTTTATTGCCGAAATCGCTTTTTCTCGCCGAGATAAGCACGTTTTCTGAAATGCCGCTCTTCCGTCACTCTGGTTAAAGTGTTATGAAAAAAAAGGCTGTTGGGGGCTAGGGAGTATCGAGTTGATCATCATACATGAAAAAATAACCAATTTCATCGTTTGGTTTATGTTTTACACGCGTTTTAAATTTTATTGCCGAAATCGCTTTTTCTCGCCGAGATAAGCACGTTTTCTGAAATGCCGCTCTCCCGTCACTCTGGTTAAAGTGTTATGAAAAAAAAGGCTGTTGGGGGCTAGGGAGTATCGAGTTGATCATTATACATGAAGAAATAACCAATTTCATCGTTTGATTTATGTTTTACACGTGTTTTAAATTTTATTGCCGAAATCGCTTTTTCTCGCCGAGATAAGCACGTTTTCTGAAATGCCGCTCTCCCGTCACTCTGGTTAAAGTCTTATGAAAAAAAAGGCTGTTGGGGGCTAGGGAGTATCGAGTTGATCATTATACATGAAGAAATAACCAATTTCATCGTTTGGTTTATGTTTTACACGATGCTGAGCTCCAGCTGGAAGTGTAAAAAGAACCGGGCTGGTTAAAAAAAGAACCGGGCGGCCCGGTAAAATTGCTTAGCCGGGGCTCTGGAAGCCTAACCCGGCGTGATACTGTGCAAAAAGCCGCTGCTGAGCTCCAGCTGGAAGTGTAAAAAAAACCGGGCTGGTTAAAAAAATGAACCGGGCGACCCTGTAAAATTGCTTAGCCGGGGCTCTGGAAGCCTAACACGGCGTGATCTTGTCCAAAAACCCGCTGCTGAGCTCCAGCTGGAAGTGTAAAAAGAACCGGGCTGGTTAAAAAAAAGAACCGGGCGGGCCGGTAAAATTGCTTAGCCGGGGCTCTGGAAGCCTAACACGGCGTGATCTTGTCCAAAAAGCCGCTCGTGAGCTCCAGCTGGAAGTGTAAAAAGAACCGGGCTGGTTCAAAAAAAGAACCGGGCGGCCCGGTAGAATTGCTTAGCCGAGGTCCTGGAAGCCTAACCCGGCGTGATCTTGCGCAAAAAGCCGCTGCTGAGCTCCAGCTGGAAGTGTAAAAAGAACCGGGCTGGTTCAAAAAAAGAACCGGGCGGCCCGGTAAAATTGCTTAGCCGGGGTCCTGGAAGCCTAACGCGGCGTGATCTTGCCCGAAAGTCGGCCTCTATACTTCCATATTAGGTACCAGGCGCTCAGAGCCAACTTGGCAAAAATTTTCTAAGTGCCCACGGCTCTGCGGAGATTGTGCGTCCGACCCGCGCCGGTTCTCCAGCCGGCCTAAAATAACGCAAAACCAGCCTCTCCCCCTGGAGCTCACAGCCAAAGGCAAAACTTTTCTAAGTGCCTACGGCTCTGCGGGCTTTAGAGTCCGCCCCGCGCCGGTTCGTCGGTCGGCCTCAAAAAGCGAAAAATCAGCCTCTCTCCCTGGAGCTCGACTCGAGTTGATCATTATACATGAAGAAATAACCAATTTCATCGTTTGGTTTATGTTTTACACGCGTTTTAAATTTTATTGCCGAAATCGCTTTTTCTCGCCGAGATAAGCACGTTTTCTGAAATGCCGCTCTCCCGTCACTCTGGTTAAAGTGTTATGAAAAAAAAGGCTGTTGGGGGCTAGGGAGTATCGAGTTGATCATTATACATGAAGAAATAACCAATTTCATCGTTTGGTTTATGTTTTACACGCGTTTTAAATTTTATTGCCGAAATCGCTTTTTCTCGCCGAGATAAGCACGTTTTCTGAAATGCCGCTCTCCCGTCACTCTGGTTAAAGTGTTATGAAAAAAAAGGCTGTTGGGGGCTAGGGAGTATCGAGTTGATCATTATACATGAAGAAATAACCAATTTCATCGTTTGGTTTATGTTTTACACGCGTTTTAAATTTTATTGCCGAAATCGCTTTTTCTCGCCGAGATAAGCACGTTTTCTGAAATGCCGCTCTCCCGTCACTCTGGTTAAAGTGTTATGAAAAAAAAGGCTGTTGGGGGCTAGGGAGTATCGAGTTGATCATTATACATGAAGAAATAACCAATTTCATCGTTTGGTTTATGTTTTACACGCGTTTTAAATTTTATTGCCGAAATCGCTTTTTCTCGCCGAGATAAGCACGTTTTCTGAAATGCCGCTCTCCCGTCACTCTGGTTAAAGTGTTATGAAAAAAAAGGCTGTTGGGGGCTAGGGAGTATCGAGTTGATCATTATACATGAAGAAATAACCAATTTCATCGTTTGGTTTATGTTTTACACGCGTTTTAAATTTTATTGCCGAAATCGCTTTTTCTCGCCGAGATAAGCACGTTTTCTGAAATGCCGCTCTCCCGTCACTCTGGTTAAAGTGTTATGAAAAAAAAAGGCTGTTGGGGGCTAGGGAGTATCGAGTTGATCATTATACATAAAGAAATAACCAATTTCATCGTTTGGTTTATGTTTTACACGCGTTTTAAATTTTATTGCCGAAATCGCTTTTTCTCGCCGAGATAAGCACGTTTTCTGAAATGCCGCTCTCCCGTCACTCTGGTTAAAGTGTTATGAAAAAAAAGGCTGTTGGGGGCTAGGGAGTATCGAGTTGATCATTATACATGAAGAAATAACCAATTTCATCGTTTGGTTTATGTTTTACACGCGTTTTAAATTTTATTGCCGAAATCGCTTTTTCTCGCCGAGATAAGCACGTTTTCTGAAATGCCGCTCTCCCGTCACTCTGGTTAAAGTGTTATGAAAAAAAAGGCTGTTGGGGGCTAGGGAGTATCGAGTTGATCATTATACATGAAGAAATAACCAATTTCATCGTTTGGTTTATGTTTTACACGCTTTTTAAATTTTATTGCCGGAATCGCTTTTTCTCGCCGAGATAAGCACGTTTTCTGAAATGCCGCTCTCCCGTCACTCTGGTTAAAGTGTTATGAAAAAAAAGGCTGTTGGGGGCTAGGGAGTATCGAGTTGATCATTATACATGAAGAAATAACCAATTTCATCGTTTGGTTTATGTTTTACACGCGTTTTAAATTTTATTGCCGAAATCGCTTTTTCTCGCCGAGATAAGCACGTTTTCTGAAATGCCGCTCTCCCGTCACTCTGGTTAAAGTGTTATGAAAAAAAAGGCTGTTGGGGGCTAGGGAGTATCGAGTTGATCATTATACATGAAGAAATAACCAATTTCATCGTTTGGTTTATGTTTTACACGCGTTCAAAATTTTATTGCCGAAATCGCTTTTTCTCGCCGAGATAAGCACGTTTTCTGAAATGCCGCTCTCCCGTCACTCTGGTTAAAGTGTTATGAAAAAAAGGCTGTTGGGGGCTAGGGAGTATCGAGTTGATCATTATACATGAAGAAATAACCAATTTCATCGTTTGGTTTATGTTTTACACGCGTTTTAAATTTTATTGCCGAAATCGCTTTTTCTCGCCGAGATAAGCACGTTTTCTGAAATGCCGCTCTCCCGTCACTCTGGTTAAAGTGTTATGAAAAAAAAGGCTGTTGGGGGCTAGGGAGTATCGAGTTGATCATTATACATGAAGAAATAACCAATTTCATCGTTTGGTTTATGTTTTACACGCGTTTTAAATTTTATTGCCGAAATCGCTTTTTCTCGCCGAGATAAGCACGTTTTCTGAAATGCCGCTCTCCCGTCACTCTGGTTAAAGTGTTATGAAAAAAAAGGCTGTTGGGGGCTAGGGAGTATCGAGTTGATCATTATATATGAAGAAATAACCAATTTCATCGTTTGGTTTATGTTTTACACGCGTTTTAAATTTTATTGCCGAAATCGCTTTTTCTCGCCGAGATAAGCACGTTTTCTGAAATGCCGCTCTCCCGTCACTCTGGTTAAAGTGTTATGAAAAAAAAGGCTGTTGGGGGCTAGGGAGTATCGAGTTGATCATTATACATGAAGAAATAACCAATTTCATCGTTTGGTTTATGTTTTACACGCGTTTTAAATTTTATTGCCGAAATCGCTTTTTCTCGCCGAGATAAGCACGTTTTCTGAAATGCCGCTCTCCCGTCACTCTGGTTAAAGTGTTATGAAAAAAAAGGCTGTTGGGGGCTAGGGAGTATCGAGTTGATCATTATACATGAAGAAATAACCAATTTCATCGTTTGGTTTATGTTTTACACGCGTTTTAAATTTTATTGCCGAAATCGCTTTTTCTCGCCGAGATAAGCACGTTTTCTGAAATGCCGCTCTCCCGTCACTCTGGTTAAAGTGTTATGAAAAAAAAGGCTGTTGGGGGCTAGGGAGTATCGAGTTGATCATTATACATGAAGAAATAACCAATTTCATCGTTTGGTTTATGTTTTACACGCGTTTTAAATTTTATTGCCGAAATCGCTTTTTCTCGCCGAGATAAGCACGTTTTCTGAAATGCCGCTCTCCCGTCACTCTGGTTAAAGTGTTATGAAAAAAAAGGCTGTTGGGGGCTAGGGAGTATCGAGTTGATCATTATACATGAAGAAATAACCAATTTCATCGTTTGGTTTATGTTTTACACGCGTTTTAAATTTTATTGCCGAAATCGCTTTTTCTCGCCGAGATAAGCACGTTTTCTGAAATGCCGCTCTCCCGTCACTCTGGTTAAAGTGTTATGAAAAAAAAGGCTGTTGGGGGCTAGGGAGTATCGAGTTGATCATTATACATGAAGAAATAACCAATTTCATCGTTTGGTTTATGTTTTACACGCGTTTTAAATTTTATTGCCGAAATCGCTTTTTCTCGCCGAGATAAGCACGTTTTCTGAAATGCCGCTCTCTCGTCACTCTGGTTAAAGTGTTATGAAAAAAAAGGCTGTTGGGGGCTAGGGAGTATCGAGTTGATCATTATACATGAAGAAATAACCAATTTCATCGTTTGGTTTATGTTTTACACGCGTTTTAAATTTTATTGCCGAAATCGCTTTTTCTCGCCGAGATAAGCGCGTTTTCTGAAATGCCGCTCTCCCGTCACTCTGGTTAAAGTGTTATGAAAAAAAAGGCTGTTGGGGGCTAGGGAGTATCGAGTTGATCATTATACATGAAGAAATAACCAATTTCATCGTTTGGTTTATGTTTTACACGCGTTTTAAATTTTATTGCCGAAATCGCTTTTTCTCGCCGAGATAAGCACGTTTTCTGAAATGCCGCTCTCCCGTCACTCTGGTTAAAGTGTTATGAAAAAAAAGGCTGTTGGGGGCTAGGGAGTATCGAGTTGATCATTATACATGAAGAAATAACCAATTTCATCGTTTGGTTTATGTTTTACACGCGTTTTAAATTTTATTGCCGAAATCGCTTTTTCTCGCCGAGATAAGCACGTTTTCTGAAATGCCGCTCTCCCGTCACTCTGGTTAAAGTGTTATGAAAAAAAAGGCTGTTGGGGGCTAGGGAGTATCGAGTTGATCATTATACATGAAGAAATAACCAATTTCATCGTTTGGTTTATGTTTTACACGCGTTTTAAATTTTATTGCCGAAATCGCTTTTTCTCGCCGAGATAAGCACGTTTTCTGAAATGCCGCTCTCCCGTCACTCTGGTTAAAGTGTTATGAAAAAAAAGGCTGTTGGGGGCTAGGGAGTATCGAGTTGATCATTATACATGAAGAAATAACCAATTTCATCGTTTGGTTTATGTTTTACACGCGTTTTAAATTTTATTGCCGAAATCGCTTTTTCTCGCCGAGATAAGCACGTTTTCTGAAATGCCGCTCTCCCGTCACTCTGGTTAAAGTGTTATGAAAAAAAAGGCTGTTGGGGGCTAGGGAGTATCGAGTTGATCATTATACATGAAGAAATAACCAATTTCATCGTTTGGTTTATGTTTTACACGCGTTTTAAATTTTATTGCCGAAATCGCTTTTTCTCGCCGAGATAAGCACGTTTTCTGAAATGCCGCTCTCCCGTCACTCTGGTTAAAGTGTTATGAAAAAAAAGGCTGTTGGGGGCTAGGGAGTATCGAGTGGATCATTATACATGAAGAAATAACCAATTTCATCGTTTGGTTTATGTTTTACACGCGTTTTAAATTTTATTGCCGAAATCGCTTTTTCTCGCCGAGATAAGCACGTTTTCTGAAATGCCGCTCTCCCGTCACTCTGGTTAAAGTGTTATGAAAAAAAAGGCTGTTGCGGGCTAGGGAGTATCGAGTTGATCATTATACATGAAGAAATAACCAATTTCATCGTTTGGTTTATGTTTTACACGCGTTTTAAATTTTATTGCCGAAATCGCTTTTTCTCGCCGAGATAAGCACGTTTTCTGAAATGCCGCTCTCCCGTCACTCTGGTTAAAGTGTTATGAAAAAAAAGGCTGTTGGGGGCTAGGGAGTATCGAGTTGATCATTATACATGAAGAAATAACCAATTTCATCGTTTGGTTTATGTTTTACACGCGTTTTAAATTTTATTGCCGAAATCGCTTTTTCTCGCCGAGATAAGCACGTTTTCTGAAATGCCGCTCTCCCGTCACTCTGGTTAAAGTGTTATGAAAAAAAAAGGCTGTTGGGGGCTAGGGAGTATCGAGTTGATCATTATACATGAAGAAATAACCAATTTCTTCGTTTGGTTTATGTTTTACACGCGTTTTAAATTTTATTGCCGAAATCGCTTTTTCTCGCCGAGATAAGCACGTTTTCTGAAATGCCGCTCTCCCGTCACTCTGGTTAAAGTGTTATGAAAAAAAAGGCTGTTGGGGGCTAGGGAGTATCGAGTTGATCATTATACATGAAGAAATAACCAATTTCATCGTTTGGTTTATGTTTTACACGCGTTTTAAATTTAATTGCCGAAATCGCTTTTTCTCGCCGAGATAAGCACGTTTTCTGAAATGCCGCTCTCCCGTCACTCTGGTTAAAGTGTTATGAAAAAAAAGGCTGTTGGGGGCTAGGGAGCATCGAGTTGATCATTATACATGAAGAAATAACCAATTTCATCGTTTGGTTTATGTTTTACACGCGTTTTAAATTTTATTGCCGAAATCGCTTTTTCTCGCCGAGATAAGCACGTTTTCTGAAATGCCGCTCTCCCGTCACTCTGGTTAAAGTGTTATGAAAAAAAAGGCTGTTGGGGGCTAGGGAGTATCGAGTTGATCATTATACATGAAGAAATAACCAATTTCATCGTTTGGTTTATGTTTTACACGCGTTTTAAATTTTATTGCCGAAATCGCTTTTTCTCGCCGAGATAAGCACGTTTTCTGAAATGCCGCTCTCCCGTCACTCTGGTTAAAGTGTTATGAAAAAAAAGGCTGTTGGGGGCTAGGGAGTATCGAGTTGATCATTATACATGAAGAAATAACCAATTTCATCGTTTGGTTTATGTTTTACACGCGTTTTAAATTTTATTGCCGAAATCGCTTTTTCCCGCCGAGATAAGCACGTTTTCTGAAATGCCGCTCTCCCGTCACTCTGGTTAAAGTGTTATGAAAAAAAAGGCTGTTGGGGGCTAGGGAGTATCGAGTTGATCATTATACATGAAGAAATAACCAATTTCATCGTTTGGTTTATGTTTTACACGCGTTTTAAATTTTATTGCCGAAATCGCTTTTTTTCGCCGAGATAAGCACGTTTTCTGAAATGCCACTCTCCCGTCACTCTGGTTAAAGTGTTACGAAAAAAAAGGCTGTTGGGGGCTAGGGAGTATCGAGTTGATCATTATACATGAAGAAATAACCAATTTCATCGTTTGGTTTATGTTTTACACGCGTTTTAAATTTTATTGCCGAAATCGCTTTTTCTCGCCGAGATAAGCACGTTTTCTGAAATGCCGCTCTCCCGTCACTCTGGTTAAAGTGTTATGAAAAAAAAGGCTGTTGGGGGCTAGGGAGTATCGAGTTGATCATTATACATGAAGAAATAACCAATTTCATCGTTTGGTTTATGTTTTACACGCGTTTTAAATTTTATTGCCGAAATCGCTTTTTCTCGCCGAGATAAGCACGTTTTCTGAAATGCCGCTCTCCCGTCACTCTGGTTAAAGTGTTATGAAAAAAAAGGCTGTTGGGGGCTAGGGAGTATCGAGTTGATCATTATACATGAAGAAATAACCAATTTCATCGTTTGGTTTATGTTTTACACGCGTTTTAAATTTTATTGCCGAAATCGCTTTTTCTCGCCGAGATAAGCACGTTTTCTGAAATGCCGCTCTCCCGTCACTCTGGTTAAAGTGTTATGAAAAAAAAGGCTGTTGGGGGCTAGGGAGTATCGAGTTGATCATTATACATGAAGAAATAACCAATTTCATCGTTTGGTTTATGTTTTACACGCGTTTTAAATTTTATTGCCGAAATCGCTTTTTCTCGCCGAGATAAGCACGTTTTCTGAAATGCCGCTCTCCCGCCACTCTGGTTAAAGTGTTATGAAAAAAAAGGCTGTTGGGGGCTAGGGAGTATCGAGTTGATCATTATACATGAAGAAATAACCAATTTCATCGTTTGGTTTATGTTTTACACGCGTTTTAAATTTTATTGCCGAAATCGCTTTTTCTCGCCGAGATAAGCACGTTTTCTGAAATGCCGCTCTCCCGTCACTCTGGTTAAAGTGTTATGAAAAAAAAGGCTGTTGGGGGCTAGGGAGTATCGAGTTGATCATTATACATGAAGAAATAACCAATTTCATCGTTTGGTTTATGTTTTACACGCGTTTTAAATTTTATTGCCGAAATCGCTTTTTCTCGCCGAGATAAGCACGTTTTCTGAAATCCCACTCTCCCGTCACTCTGGTTAAAGTGTTGTGAAAAAAAAGGCTGTTGGGGGCTAGGGAGTATCGAGTTGATCATTATACATGAAGAAATAACCAATTTCATCGTTTGGTTTATGTTTTACACGCGTTTTAAATTTTATTGCCGAAATCGCTTTTTCTCGCCGAGATAAGCACGTTTTCTGAAATGCCGCTCTCCCGTCACTCTGGTTAAAGTGTTATGAAAAAAAAGGCTGTTGGGGGCTAGGGAGTATCGAGTTGATCATTATACATGAAGAAATAACCAATTTCATCGTTTGGTTTATGTTTTACACGCGTTTTAAATTTTATTGCCGAAATCGCTTTTTCTCGCCGAGATAAGCACGTTTTCTGAAATGCCGCTCTCCCGTCACTCTGGTTAAAGTGTTATGAAAAAAAAGGCTGTTGGGGGCTAGGGAGTATCGAGTTGATCATTATACATGAAGAAATAACCAATTTCATCGTTTGGTTTATGTTTTACACGCGTTTTAAATTTTATTGCCGAAATCGCTTTTTCTCGCCGAGATAAGCACGTTTTCTGAAATGCCGCTCTCCCCCCACTCTGGTTAAAGTGTTATGAAAAAAAAGGCTGTTGGGGGCTAGGGAGTATCGAGTTGATCATTATACATGAAGAAATAACCAATTTCATCGTTTGGTTTATGTTTTACACGCATTTTAAATTTTATTGCCGAAATCGCTTTTTCTCGCCGAGATAAGCACGTTTTCTGAAATGCCGCTCTCCCGTCACTCTGGTTAAAGTGTTATGAAAAAAAAAGGCTGTTGGGGGCTAGGGAGTATCGAGTTGATCATTATACATGAAGAAATAACCAATTTCATCGTTTGGTTTATGTTTTACACGCGTTTTAAATTTTATTGCCGAAATCGCTTTTTCTCGCCGAGATAAGCACGTTTTCTGAAATGCCGCTCTCCCGTCACTCTGGTTAAAGTGTTATGAAAAAAAAGGCTGTTGGGGGCTAGGGAGTATCGAGTTGATCATTATACATGAAGAAATAAGCAATTTCATCGTTTGGTTTATGTTTTACACGCGTTTTAAATTTTATTGCCGAAATCGCTTTTTCTCGCCGAGATAAGCACGTTTTCTGAAATGCCGCTCTCCCGTCACTCTGGTTAAAGTGTTATGAAAAAAAAGGCTGTTGGGGGCTAGGGAGTATCGAGTTGATCATTATACATGAAGAAATAACCAATTTCATCGTTTGGTTTATGTTTTACACGCGTTTTAAATTTTATTGCCGAAATCGCTTTTTCTCGCCGAGATAAGCACGTTTTCTGAAATGCCGCTCTCCCGTCACTCTGGTTAAAGTGTTATGAAAAAAAAGGCTGTTGGGGGCTAGGGAGTATCGAGTTGATCATTATACATGAAGAAATAACCAATTTCATCGTTTGGTTTATGTTTTACACGCGTTGTAAATTTTATTGCCGAAATCGCTTTTTCTCGCCGAGATAAGCACGTTTTCTGAAATGCCGCTCTCCCGTCACTCTGGTTAAAGTGTTGTGAAAAAAAAGGCTGTTGGGGGCTAGGGAGTATCGAGTTGATCATTATACATGAAGAAATAACCAATTTCATCGTTTGGTTTATGTTTTACACGCGTTTTAAATTTTATTGCCGAAATCGCTTTTTCTCGCCGAGATAAGCACGTTTTCTGAAATGCCGCTCTCCCGTCACTCTGGTTAAAGTGTTATGAAAAAAAAGGCTGTTGGGGGCTAGGGAGTATCGAGTTGATCATTATACATGAAGAAATAACCAATTTCATCGTTTGGTTTATGTTTTACACGCGTTTTAAATTTTATTGCCGAAATTGCTTTTTCTCGCCGAGATAAGCACGTTTTCTGAAATGCCGCTCTCCTGTCACTCTGGTTAAAGTGTTATGAAAAAAAAGGCTGTTGGGGGCTAGGGAGTATCGAGTTGATCATTATACATGAAGAAATAACCAATTTCATCGTTTGGTTTATGTTTTACACGCGTTTTAAATGTTATTGCCGAAATCGCTTTTTCTCGCCGAGATAAGCACGTTTTCTGAAATGCCGCTCTCCCGTCACTCTGGTTAAAGTGTCATGAAAAAAAAGGCTGTTGGGGGCTAGGGAGTATCGAGTTGATCATTATACATGAAGAAATAACCAATTTCATCGTTTGGTTTATGTTTTACACGCGTTTTAAATTTTATTGCCGAAATCGCTTTTTCTCGCCGAGATAAGCACGTTTTCTGAAATGCCGCTCTCCCGTCACTCTGGTTAAAGTGTTATGAAAAAAAAGGCTGTTGGGGGCTAGGGAGTATCGAGTTGATCATTATACATGAAGAAATAACCAATTTCCTCGTTTGGTTTATGTTTTACACGCGTTTTAAATTTTATTGCCGAAATCGCTTTTTCTCGCCGACATAAGCACGTTTTCTGAAATGCCGCTCTCCCGTCACTCTGGTTAAAGTGTTATGAAAAAAAAGGCTGTTGGGGGCTAGGGAGTATCGAGTTGATCATTATACATGAAGAAATAACCAATTTCATCGTTTGGTTTATGTTTTACACGCGTTTTAAATTTTATTGCCGAAATCGCTTTTTCTCGCCGAGATAAGCACGTTTTCTGAAATGCCGCTCTTCCGTCACTCTGGTTAAAGTGTTATGAAAAAAAAGGCTGTTGGGGGCTAGGGAGTATCGAGTTGATCATCATACATGAAAAAATAACCAATTTCATCGTTTGGTTTATGTTTTACACGCGTTTTAAATTTTACTGCCGAAATCGCTTTTTCTCGCCGAGATAAGCACGTTTTCTGAAATGCCGCTCTCCCGTCACTCTGGTTAAAGTGTTATGAAAAAAAAGGCTGTTGGGGGCTAGGGAGTATCGAGTTGATCATTATACATGAAGAAATAACCAATTTCATCGTTTGATTTATGTTTTACACGTGTTTTAAATTTTATTGCCGAAATCGCTTTTTCTCGCCGAGATAAGCACGTTTTCTGAAATGCCGCTCTCCCGTCACTCTGGTTAAAGTGTTATGAAAAAAAAGGCTGTTGGGGGCTAGGGAGTATCGAGTTGATCATTATACATGAAGAAATAACCAATTTCATCGTTTGGTTTATGTTTTACACGCGTTTTAAATTTTATTGCCGAAATCGCTTTTTCTCGCCGAGATAAGCACGTTTTCTGAAATGCCGCTCTCCCGTCACTCTGGTTAAAGTGTTATGAAAAAAAAGGCTGTTGGGGGCTAGGGAGTATCGAGTTGATCATTATACATGAAGAAATAACCAATTTCATCGTTTGGTTTATGTTTTACACGATGCTGAGCTCCAGCTGGAAGTGTAAAAAGAACCGGGCTGGTTAAAAAAAGAACCGGGCGGCCCGGTAAAATTGCTTAGCCGGGGCTCTGGAAGCCTAACCCGGCGTGATACTGTGCAAAAAGCCGCTGCTGAGCTCCAGCTGGAAGTGTAAAAAAAACCGGGCTGGTTAAAAAAATGAACCGGGCGACCCTGTAAAATTGCTTAGCCGGGGCTCTGGAAGCCTAACACGGCGTGATCTTGTCCAAAAACCCGCTGCTGAGCTCCAGCTGGAAGTGTAAAAAGAACCGGGCTGGTTAAAAAAAAGAACCGGGCGGGCCGGTAAAATTGCTTAGCCGGGGCTCTGGAAGCCTAACACGGCGTGATCTTGTCCAAAAAGCCGCTCGTGAGCTCCAGCTGGAAGTGTAAAAAGAACCGGGCTGGTTCAAAAAAAGAACCGGGCGGCCCGGTAGAATTGCTTAGCCGAGGTCCTGGAAGCCTAACCCGGCGTGATCTTGCGCAAAAAGCCGCTGCTGAGCTCCAGCTGGAAGTGTAAAAAGAACCGGGCTGGTTCAAAAAAAGAACCGGGCGGCCCGGTAAAATTGCTTAGCCGGGGTCCTGGAAGCCTAACGCGGCGTGATCTTGCCCGAAAGTCGGCCTCTATACTTCCATATTAGGTACCAGGCGCTCAGAGCCAACTTGGCAAAAAATTTCTAAGTGCCCACGGCTCTGCGGGGATTGTGCGTCCGACCCGCGCCGGTTCTCCAGCCGGCCTAAAATAACGCAAAACCAGCCTCTCCCCCTGGAGCTCACAGCCAAAGGCGAAACTTTTCTAAGTGCCTACGGCTCTGCGGGCTTTAGAGTCCGCCCCGCGCCGGTTCGTCGGTCGGCCTCAAAAAGCGAAAAATCAGCCTCTCTCCCTGGAGCTCGACTCGAGTTGATCATTATACATGAAGAAATAACCAATTTCATCGTTTGGTTTATGTTTTACACGCGTTTTAAATGTTATTGCCGAAATCGCTTTTTCTCGCCGAGATAAGCACGTTTTCTGAAATGCCGCTCTCCCGTCACTCTGGTTAAAGTGTTATGAAAAAAAAGGCTGTTGGGGGCTAGGGAGTATCGAGTTGATCATTATACATGAAGAAATAACCAATTTCATCGTTTGGTTTATGTTTTACACGCGTTTTAAATTTTATTGCCGAAATCGCTTTTTCTCGCCGAGATAAGCACGTTTTCTGAAATGCCGCTCTCCCGTCACTCTGGTTAAAGTGTTATGAAAAAAAAGGCTGTTGGGGGCTAGGGAGTATCGAGTTGATCATTATACATGAAGAAATAACCAATTTCATCGTTTGGTTTATGTTTTACACGCGTTTTAAATTTTATTGCCGAAATCGCTTTTTCTCGCCGAGATAAGCACGTTTTCTGAAATGCCGCTCTCCCGTCACTCTGGTTAAAGTGTTATGAAAAAAAAGGCTATTGGGGGCTAGGGAGTATCGAGTTGATCATTATACATGAAGAAATAACCAATTTCTTCGTTTGGTTTATGTTTTACACGCGTTTTAAATTTTATTGCCGAAATCGCTTTTTCTCGCCGAGATAAGCACGTTTTCTGAAAGGCCGCTCTCCCGTCACTCTGGTTAAAGTGTTATGAAAAAAAAGGCTGTTGGGGGCTAGGGAGTATCGAGTTGATCATTATACATGAAGAAATAACCAATTTCATCGTTTGGTTTATGTTTTACACGCGTTTTAAATTTAATTGCCGAAATCGCTTTTTCTCGCCGAGATAAGCACGTTTTCTGAAATGCCGCTCTCCCGTCACTCTGGTTAAAGTGTTATGAAAAAAAAGGCTGTTGGGGGCTAGGGAGCATCGAGTTGATCATTATACATGAAGAAATAACCAATTTCATCGTTTGGTTTATGTTTTACACGATGCTGAGCTCCAGCTGGAAGTGTAAAAAGAACCGGGCTGGTTAAAAAAAGAACCGGGCGGCCCGGTAAAATTGCTTAGCCGGGGCTCTTGAAGCCTAACCCGGCGTGATACTGTGCAAAAAGCCGCTGCTGAGCTCCAGCTGGAAGTGTAAAAAAAAACGGGCTGGTTAAAAAAATGAACCGGGCGACCCTGTAAAATTGCTTAGCCGGGGCTCTGGAAGCCTAACACGGCGTGATCTTGTCCAAAAACCCGCTGCTGAGCTCCAGCTGGAAGTGTAAAAAGAACCGGGCTGGTTAAAAAAAAGAACCGGGCGGGCCGGTAAAATTGCTTAGCCGGGGCTCTGGAAGCATAACACGGCGTGATCTTGTCCAAAAAGCCGCTCGTGAGCTCCAGCTGGAAGTGTAAAAAGAACCGGGCTGGTTCAAAAAAAGAACCGGGCGGCCCGGTAGAATTGCTTAGCCGAGGTCCTGGAAGCCTAACCCGGCGTGATCTTGCGCAAAAAGCCGCTGCTGAGCTCCAGCTGGAAGTGTAAAAAGAACCGGGCTGGTTCAAAAAAAGAACCGGGCGGCCCGGTAAAATTGCTTAGCCGGGGTCCTGGAAGCCTAACGCGGCGTGATCTTGCCCGAAAGTCGGCCTCTATACTTCCATATTAGGTACCAGGCGCTCAGAGCCAACTTGGCAAAAATTTTCTAAGTGCCCACGGCTCTGCGGGGATTGTGCGTCCGACCCGCGCCGGTTCTCCAGCCGGCCTAAAATAACGCAAAACCAGCCTCTCCCCCTGGAGCTCACAGCCAAAGGCGAAACTTTTCTAAGTGCCTACGGCTCTGCGGGCTTTAGAGTCCGCCCCGCGCCGGTTCGTCGGTCGGCCTCAAAAAGCGAAAAATCAGCCTCTCTCCCTGGAGCTCGACTCGAGTTGATCATTATACATGAAGAAATAACCAATTTCATCGTTTGGTTTATGTTTTACACGCGTTTTAAATTTTATTGCCGAAATCGCTTTTTCTCGCCGAGATAAGCACGTTTTCTGAAATGCCGCTCTCCCGTCACTCTGGTTAAAGTGTTATGAAAAAAAAGGCTGTTGGGGGCTAGGGAGTATCGAGTTGATCATTATACATGAAGAAATAACCAATTTCATCGTTTGGTTTATGTTTTACACGCGTTTTAAATTTTATTGCCGAAATCGCTTTTTCTCGCCGAGATAAGCACGTTTTCTGAAATGCCGCTCTCCCGTCACTCTGGTTAAAGTGTTATGAAAAAAAAGGCTGTTGGGGGCTAGGGAGTATCGAGTTGATCATTATACATGAAGAAATAACCAATTTCATCGTTTGGTTTATGTTTTACACGCGTTTTAAATTTTATTGCCGAAATCGCTTTTTCTCGCCGAGATAAGCACGTTTTCTGAAATGCCGCTCTCCCGTCACTCTGGTTAAAGTGTTATGAAAAAAAAGGCTGTTGGGGGCTAGGGAGTATCGAGTTGATCATTATACATGAAGAAATAACCAATTTCATCGTTTGGTTTATGTTTTACACGCGTTTTAAATTTTATTGCCGAAATCGCTTTTTCTCGCCGAGATAAGCACGTTTTCTGAAATGCCGCTCTCCCGTCACTCTGGTTAAAGTGTTATGAAAAAAAAGGCTGTTGGGGGCTAGGGAGTATCGAGTTGATCATTATACATGAAGAAATAACCAATTTCATCGTTTGGTTTATGTTTTACACGCGTTTTAAATTTTATTGCCGAAATCGCTTTTTCTCGCCGAGATAAGCACGTTTTCTGAAATGCCGCTCTCCCGTCACTCTGGTTAAAGTGTTATGAAAAAAAAGGCTGTTGGGGGCTAGGGAGTATCGAGTTGATCATTATACATAAAGAAATAACCAATTTCATCGTTTGGTTTATGTTTTACACGCGTTTTAAATTTTATTGCCGAAATCGCTTTTTCTCGCCGAGATAAGCACGTTTTCTGAAATGTCGCTCTCCCGTCACTCTGGTTAAAGTGTTATGAAAAAAAAGGCTGTTGGGGGCTAGGGAGTATCGAGTTGATCATTATACATGAAGAAATAACCAATTTCATCGTTTGGTTTATGTTTTACACGCGTTTTAAATTTTATTGCCGAAATCGCTTTTTCTCGCCGAGATAAGCACGTTTTCTGAAATGCCGCTCTCCCGTCACTCTGGTTAAAGTGTTATGAAAAAAAAGGCTGTTGGGGGCTAGGGAGTATCGAGTTGATCATTATACATGAAGAAATAACCAATTTCATCGTTTGGTTTATGTTTTACACGCGTTTTAAATTTTATTGCCGAAATCGCTTTTTCTCGCCGAGATAAGCACGTTTTCTGAAATGCCGCTCTCCCGTCACTCTGGTTAAAGTGTTATGAAAAAAAAGGCTGTTGGGGGCTAGGGAGTATCGAGTTGATCATTATACATGATGAAGAAATAACCAATTTCATCGTTTGGTTTATGTTTTACACGCGTTTTAAATTTTATTGCCGAAATCGCTTTTTCTCGCCGAGATAAGCACGTTTTCTGAAATGCCGCTCTCCCGTCACTCTGGTTAAAGTGTTATGAAAAAAAAGGCTGTTGGGGGCTAGGGAGTATCGAGTTGATCATTATACATGAAGAAATAACCAATTTCATCGTTTGGTTTATGTTTTACACGCGTTTTAAATTTTATTGCCGAAATCGCTTTTTCTCGCCGAGATAAGCACGTTTTCTGAAATGCCGCTCTCCCGTCACTCTGGTTAAAGTGTTATGAAAAAAAAGGCTGTTGGGGGCTAGGGAGTATCGAGTTGATCATTATACATGAAGAAATAACCAATTTCATCGTTTGGTTTATGTTTTACACGCGTTTTAAATTTTATTGCCGAAATCGCTTTTTCTCGCCGAGATAAGCACGTTTTCTGAAATGCCGCTCTCCCGTCACTCTGGTTAAAGTGTTATGAAAAAAAAGGCTGTTGGGGGCTAGGGAGTATCGAGTTGATCATTATACATGAAGAAATAACCAATTTCATCGTTTGGTTTATGTTTTACACGCGTTTTAAATTTTATTGCCGAAATCGCTTTTTCTCGCCGAGATAAGCACGTTTTCTGAAATGCCGCTCTCCCGTCACTCTGGTTAAAGTGTTATGAAAAAAAAGGCTGTTGGGGGCTAGGGAGTATCGAGTTGATCATTATACATGAAGAAATAACCAATTTCATCGTTTGGTTTATGTTTTACACGCGTTTTAAATTTTATTGCCGAAATCGCTTTTTCTCGCCGAGATAAGCACGTTTTCTGAAATGCCGCTCTCCCGTCACTCTGGTTAAAGTGTTATGAAAAAAAAGGCTGTTGGGGGCTAGGGAGTATCGAGTTGATCATTATACATGAAGAAATAACCAATTTCATCGTTTGGTTTATGTTTTACACGCGTTTTAAATTTTATTGCCGAAATCGCTTTTTCTCGCCGAGATAAGCACGTTTTCTGAAATGCCGCTCTCCCGTCACTCTGGTTAAAGTGTTATGAAAAAAAAGGCTGTTGGGGGCTAGGGAGTATCGAGTTGATCATTATACATGAAGAAATAACCAATTTCATCGTTTGGTTTATGTTTTACACGCGTTTTAAATTTTATTGCCGAAATCGCTTTTTCTCGCCGAGATAAGCACGTTTTCTGAAATGCCGCTCTCCCGTCACTCTGGTTAAAGTGTTATGAAAAAAAAGGCTGTTGGGGGCTAGGGAGTATCGAGTTGATCATTATACATGAAGAAATAACCAATTTCATCGTTTGGTTTATGTTTTACACGCGTTTTAAATTTTATTGCCGAAATCGCTTTTTCTCGCCGAGATAAGCACGTTTTCTGAAATGCCGCTCTCCCGTCACTCTGGTTAAAGTGTTATGAAAAAAAAGGCTGTTGGGGGCTAGGGAGTATCGAGTTGATCATTATACATGAAGAAATAACCAATTTCATCGTTTGGTTTATGTTTTACACGCGTTTTAAATTTTATTGCCGAAATCGCTTTTTCTCGCCGAGATAAGCACGTTTTCTGAAATGCCGCTCTCCCGTCACTCTGGTTAAAGTGTTATGAAAAAAAAGGCTGTTGGGGGCTAGGGAGTATCGAGTTGATCATTATACATGAAGAAATAACCAATTTCATCGTTTGGTTTATGTTTTACACGCGTTTTAAATTTTATTGCCGAAATCGCTTTTTCTCGCCGAGATAAGCACGTTTTCTGAAATGCCGCTCTCCCGTCACTCTGGTTAAAGTGTTATGAAAAAAAAGGCTGTTGGGGGCTAGGGAGTATCGAGTTGATCATTATACATGAAGAAATAACCAATTTCATCGTTTGGTTTATGTTTTACACGCGTTTTAAATTTTATTGCCGAAATCGCTTTTTCTCGCCGAGATAAGCACGTTTTCTGAAATGCCGCTCTCCCGTCACTCTGGTTAAAGTGTTATGAAAAAAAAGGCTGTTGGGGGCTAGGGAGTATCGAGTTGATCATTATACATGAAGAAATAACCAATTTCATCGTTTGGTTTATGTTTTACACGCGTTTTAAATTTTATTGCCGAAATCGCTTTTTCTCGCCGAGATAAGCACGTTTTCTGAAATGCCGCTCTCCCGTCACTCTGGTTAAAGTGTTATGAAAAAAAAGGCTGTTGGGGGCTAGGGAGTATCGAGTTGATCATTATACATGAAGAAATAACCAATTTCATCGTTTGGTTTATGTTTTACACGCGTTTTAAATTTTATTGCCGAAATCGCTTTTTCTCGCCGAGATAAGCACGTTTTCTGAAATGCCGCTCTCCCGTCACTCTGGTTAAAGTGTTATGAAAAAAAAGGCTGTTGGGGGCTAGGGAGTATCGAGTTGATCATTATACATGAAGAAATAACCAATTTCATCGTTTGGTTTATGTTTTACACGCGTTTTAAATTTTATTGCCGAAATCGCTTTTTCTCGCCGAGATAAGCACGTTTTCTGAAATGCCGCTCTCCCGTCACTCTGGTTAAAGTGTTATGAAAAAAAAGGCTGTTGGGGGCTAGGGAGTATCGAGTTGATCATTATACATGAAGAAATAACCAATTTCATCGTTTGGTTTATGTTTTACACGCGTTTTAAATTTTATTGCCGAAATCGCTTTTTCTCGCCGAGATAAGCACGTTTTCTGAAATGCCGCTCTCCCGTCACTCTGGTTAAAGTGTTATGAAAAAAAAGGCTGTTGGGGGCTAGGGAGTATCGAGTTGATCATTATACATGAAGAAATAACCAATTTCATCGTTTGGTTTATGTTTTACACGCGTTTTAAATTTTATTGCCGAAATCGCTTTTTCTCGCCGAGATAAGCACGTTTTCTGAAATGCCGCTCTCCCGTCACTCTGGTTAAAGTGTTATGAAAAAAAAGGCTGTTGGGGGCTAGGGAGTATCGAGTTGATCATTATACATGAAGAAATAACCAATTTCATCGTTTGGTTTATGTTTTACACGCGTTTTAAATTTTATTGCCGAAATCGCTTTTTCTCGCCGAGATAAGCACGTTTTCTGAAATGCCGCTCTCCCGTCACTCTGGTTAAAGTGTTATGAAAAAAAAGGCTGTTGGGGGCTAGGGAGTATCGAGTTGATCATTATACATGAAGAAATAACCAATTTCATCGTTTGGTTTATGTTTTACACGCGTTTTAAATTTTATTGCCGAAATCGCTTTTTCTCGCCGAGATAAGCACGTTTTCTGAAATGCCGCTCTCCCGTCACTCTGGTTAAAGTGTTATGAAAAAAAAGGCTGTTGGGGGCTAGGGAGTATCGAGTTGATCATTATACATGAAGAAATAACCAATTTCATCGTTTGGTTTATGTTTTACACGCGTTTTAAATTTTATTGCCGAAATCGCTTTTTCTCGCCGAGATAAGCACGTTTTCTGAAATGCCGCTCTCCCGTCACTCTGGTTAAAGTGTTATGAAAAAAAAGGCTGTTGGGGGCTAGGGAGTATCGAGTTGATCATTATACATGAAGAAATAACCAATTTCATCGTTTGGTTTATGTTTTACACGCGTTTTAAATTTTATTGCCGAAATCGCTTTTTCTCGCCGAGATAAGCACGTTTTCTGAAATGCCGCTCTCCCGTCACTCTGGTTAAAGTGTTATGAAAAAAAAGGCTGTTGGGGGCTAGGGAGTATCGAGTTGATCATTATACATGAAGAAATAACCAATTTCATCGTTTGGTTTATGTTTTACACGCGTTTTAAATTTTATTGCCGAAATCGCTTTTTCTCGCCGAGATAAGCACGTTTTCTGAAATGCCGCTCTCCCGTCACTCTGGTTAAAGTGTTATGAAAAAAAAGGCTGTTGGGGGCTAGGGAGTATCGAGTTGATCATTATACATGAAGAAATAACCAATTTCATCGTTTGGTTTATGTTTTACACGCGTTTTAAATTTTATTGCCGAAATCGCTTTTTCTCGCCGAGATAAGCACGTTTTCTGAAATGCCGCTCTCCCGTCACTCTGGTTAAAGTGTTATGAAAAAAAAGGCTGTTGGGGGCTAGGGAGTATCGAGTTGATCATTATACATGAAGAAATAACCAATTTCATCGTTTGGTTTATGTTTTACACGCGTTTTAAATTTTATTGCCGAAATCGCTTTTTCTCGCCGAGATAAGCACGTTTTCTGAAATGCCGCTCTCCCGTCACTCTGGTTAAAGTGTTATGAAAAAAAAGGCTGTTGGGGGCTAGGGAGTATCGAGTTGATCATTATACATGAAGAAATAACCAATTTCATCGTTTGGTTTATGTTTTACACGCGTTTTAAATTTTATTGCCGAAATCGCTTTTTCTCGCCGAGATAAGCACGTTTTCTGAAATGCCGCTCTCCCGTCACTCTGGTTAAAGTGTTATGAAAAAAAAGGCTGTTGGGGGCTAGGGAGTATCGAGTTGATCATTATACATGAAGAAATAACCAATTTCATCGTTTGGTTTATGTTTTACACGCGTTTTAAATTTTATTGCCGAAATCGCTTTTTCTCGCCGAGATAAGCACGTTTTCTGAAATGCCGCTCTCCCGTCACTCTGGTTAAAGTGTTATGAAAAAAAAGGCTGTTGGGGGCTAGGGAGTATCGAGTTGATCATTATACATGAAGAAATAACCAATTTCATCGTTTGGTTTATGTTTTACACGCGTTTTAAATTTTATTGCCGAAATCGCTTTTTCTCGCCGAGATAAGCACGTTTTCTGAAATGCCGCTCTCCCGTCACTCTGGTTAAAGTGTTATGAAAAAAAAGGCTGTTGGGGGCTAGGGAGTATCGAGTTGATCATTATACATGAAGAAATAACCAATTTCATCGTTTGGTTTATGTTTTACACGCGTTTTAAATTTTATTGCCGAAATCGCTTTTTCTCGCCGAGATAAGCACGTTTTCTGAAATGCCGCTCTCCCGTCACTCTGGTTAAAGTGTTATGAAAAAAAAGGCTGTTGGGGGCTAGGGAGTATCGAGTTGATCATTATACATGAAGAAATAACCAATTTCATCGTTTGGTTTATGTTTTACACGCGTTTTAAATTTTATTGCCGAAATCGCTTTTTCTCGCCGAGATAAGCACGTTTTCTGAAATGCCGCTCTCCCGTCACTCTGGTTAAAGTGTTATGAAAAAAAAGGCTGTTGGGGGCTAGGGAGTATCGAGTTGATCATTATACATGAAGAAATAACCAATTTCATCGTTTGGTTTATGTTTTACACGCGTTTTAAATTTTATTGCCGAAATCGCTTTTTCTCGCCGAGATAAGCACGTTTTCTGAAATGCCGCTCTCCCGTCACTCTGGTTAAAGTGTTATGAAAAAAAAGGCTGTTGGGGGCTAGGGAGTATCGAGTTGATCATTATACATGAAGAAATAACCAATTTCATCGTTTGGTTTATGTTTTACACGCGTTTTAAATTTTATTGCCGAAATCGCTTTTTCTCGCCGAGATAAGCACGTTTTCTGAAATGCCGCTCTCCCGTCACTCTGGTTAAAGTGTTATGAAAAAAAAGGCTGTTGGGGGCTAGGGAGTATCGAGTTGATCATTATACATGAAGAAATAACCAATTTCATCGTTTGGTTTATGTTTTACACGCGTTTTAAATTTTATTGCCGAAATCGCTTTTTCTCGCCGAGATAAGCACGTTTTCTGAAATGCCGCTCTCCCGTCACTCTGGTTAAAGTGTTATGAAAAAAAAGGCTGTTGGGGGCTAGGGAGTATCGAGTTGATCATTATACATGAAGAAATAACCAATTTCATCGTTTGGTTTATGTTTTACACGCGTTTTAAATTTTATTGCCGAAATCGCTTTTTCTCGCCGAGATAAGCACGTTTTCTGAAATGCCGCTCTCCCGTCACTCTGGTTAAAGTGTTATGAAAAAAAAGGCTGTTGGGGGCTAGGGAGTATCGAGTTGATCATTATACATGAAGAAATAACCAATTTCATCGTTTGGTTTATGTTTTACACGCGTTTTAAATTTTATTGCCGAAATCGCTTTTTCTCGCCGAGATAAGCACGTTTTCTGAAATGCCGCTCTCCCGTCACTCTGGTTAAAGTGTTATGAAAAAAAAGGCTGTTGGGGGCTAGGGAGTATCGAGTTGATCATTATACATGAAGAAATAACCAATTTCATCGTTTGGTTTATGTTTTACACGCGTTTTAAATTTTATTGCCGAAATCGCTTTTTCTCGCCGAGATAAGCACGTTTTCTGAAATGCCGCTCTCCCGTCACTCTGGTTAAAGTGTTATGAAAAAAAAGGCTGTTGGGGGCTAGGGAGTATCGAGTTGATCATTATACATGAAGAAATAACCAATTTCATCGTTTGGTTTATGTTTTACACGCGTTTTAAATTTTATTGCCGAAATCGCTTTTTCTCGCCGAGATAAGCACGTTTTCTGAAATGCCGCTCTCCCGTCACTCTGGTTAAAGTGTTATGAAAAAAAAGGCTGTTGGGGGCTAGGGAGTATCGAGTTGATCATTATACATGAAGAAATAACCAATTTCATCGTTTGGTTTATGTTTTACACGCGTTTTAAATTTTATTGCCGAAATCGCTTTTTCTCGCCGAGATAAGCACGTTTTCTGAAATGCCGCTCTCCCGTCACTCTGGTTAAAGTGTTATGAAAAAAAAGGCTGTTGGGGGCTAGGGAGTATCGAGTTGATCATTATACATGAAGAAATAACCAATTTCATCGTTTGGTTTATGTTTTACACGCGTTTTAAATTTTATTGCCGAAATCGCTTTTTCTCGCCGAGATAAGCACGTTTTCTGAAATGCCGCTCTCCCGTCACTCTGGTTAAAGTGTTATGAAAAAAAAGGCTGTTGGGGGCTAGGGAGTATCGAGTTGATCATTATACATGAAGAAATAACCAATTTCATCGTTTGGTTTATGTTTTACACGCGTTTTAAATTTTATTGCCGAAATCGCTTTTTCTCGCCGAGATAAGCACGTTTTCTGAAATGCCGCTCTCCCGTCACTCTGGTTAAAGTGTTATGAAAAAAAAGGCTGTTGGGGGCTAGGGAGTATCGAGTTGATCATTATACATGAAGAAATAACCAATTTCATCGTTTGGTTTATGTTTTACACGCGTTTTAAATTTTATTGCCGAAATCGCTTTTTCTCGCCGAGATAAGCACGTTTTCTGAAATGCCGCTCTCCCGTCACTCTGGTTAAAGTGTTATGAAAAAAAAGGCTGTTGGGGGCTAGGGAGTATCGAGTTGATCATTATACATGAAGAAATAACCAATTTCATCGTTTGGTTTATGTTTTACACGCGTTTTAAATTTTATTGCCGAAATCGCTTTTTCTCGCCGAGATAAGCACGTTTTCTGAAATGCCGCTCTCCCGTCACTCTGGTTAAAGTGTTATGAAAAAAAAGGCTGTTGGGGGCTAGGGAGTATCGAGTTGATCATTATACATGAAGAAATAACCAATTTCATCGTTTGGTTTATGTTTTACACGCGTTTTAAATTTTATTGCCGAAATCGCTTTTTCTCGCCGAGATAAGCACGTTTTCTGAAATGCCGCTCTCCCGTCACTCTGGTTAAAGTGTTATGAAAAAAAAGGCTGTTGGGGGCTAGGGAGTATCGAGTTGATCATTATACATGAAGAAATAACCAATTTCATCGTTTGGTTTATGTTTTACACGCGTTTTAAATTTTATTGCCGAAATCGCTTTTTCTCGCCGAGATAAGCACGTTTTCTGAAATGCCGCTCTCCCGTCACTCTGGTTAAAGTGTTATGAAAAAAAAGGCTGTTGGGGGCTAGGGAGTATCGAGTTGATCATTATACATGAAGAAATAACCAATTTCATCGTTTGGTTTATGTTTTACACGCGTTTTAAATTTTATTGCCGAAATCGCTTTTTCTCGCCGAGATAAGCACGTTTTCTGAAATGCCGCTCTCCCGTCACTCTGGTTAAAGTGTTATGAAAAAAAAGGCTGTTGGGGGCTAGGGAGTATCGAGTTGATCATTATACATGAAGAAATAACCAATTTCATCGTTTGGTTTATGTTTTACACGCGTTTTAAATTTTATTGCCGAAATCGCTTTTTCTCGCCGAGATAAGCACGTTTTCTGAAATGCCGCTCTCCCGTCACTCTGGTTAAAGTGTTATGAAAAAAAAGGCTGTTGGGGGCTAGGGAGTATCGAGTTGATCATTATACATGAAGAAATAACCAATTTCATCGTTTGGTTTATGTTTTACACGCGTTTTAAATTTTATTGCCGAAATCGCTTTTTCTCGCCGAGATAAGCACGTTTTCTGAAATGCCGCTCTCCCGTCACTCTGGTTAAAGTGTTATGAAAAAAAAGGCTGTTGGGGGCTAGGGAGTATCGAGTTGATCATTATACATGAAGAAATAACCAATTTCATCGTTTGGTTTATGTTTTACACGCGTTTTAAATTTTATTGCCGAAATCGCTTTTTCTCGCCGAGATAAGCACGTTTTCTGAAATGCCGCTCTCCCGTCACTCTGGTTAAAGTGTTATGAAAAAAAAGGCTGTTGGGGGCTAGGGAGTATCGAGTTGATCATTATACATGAAGAAATAACCAATTTCATCGTTTGGTTTATGTTTTACACGCGTTTTAAATTTTATTGCCGAAATCGCTTTTTCTCGCCGAGATAAGCACGTTTTCTGAAATGCCGCTCTCCCGTCACTCTGGTTAAAGTGTTATGAAAAAAAAGGCTGTTGGGGGCTAGGGAGTATCGAGTTGATCATTATACATGAAGAAATAACCAATTTCATCGTTTGGTTTATGTTTTACACGCGTTTTAAATTTTATTGCCGAAATCGCTTTTTCTCGCCGAGATAAGCACGTTTTCTGAAATGCCGCTCTCCCGTCACTCTGGTTAAAGTGTTATGAAAAAAAAGGCTGTTGGGGGCTAGGGAGTATCGAGTTGATCATTATACATGAAGAAATAACCAATTTCATCGTTTGGTTTATGTTTTACACGCGTTTTAAATTTTATTGCCGAAATCGCTTTTTCTCGCCGAGATAAGCACGTTTTCTGAAATGCCGCTCTCCCGTCACTCTGGTTAAAGTGTTATGAAAAAAAAGGCTGTTGGGGGCTAGGGAGTATCGAGTTGATCATTATACATGAAGAAATAACCAATTTCATCGTTTGGTTTATGTTTTACACGCGTTTTAAATTTTATTGCCGAAATCGCTTTTTCTCGCCGAGATAAGCACGTTTTCTGAAATGCCGCTCTCCCGTCACTCTGGTTAAAGTGTTATGAAAAAAAAGGCTGTTGGGGGCTAGGGAGTATCGAGTTGATCATTATACATGAAGAAATAACCAATTTCATCGTTTGGTTTATGTTTTACACGCGTTTTAAATTTTATTGCCGAAATCGCTTTTTCTCGCGCCGAGATAAGCACGTTTTCTGAAATGCCGCTCTCCCGTCACTCTGGTTAAAGTGTTATGAAAAAAAAGGCTGTTGGGGGCTAGGGAGTATCGAGTTGATCATTATACATGAAGAAATAACCAATTTCATCGTTTGGTTTATGTTTTACACGCGTTTTAAATTTTATTGCCGAAATCGCTTTTTCTCGCCGAGATAAGCACGTTTTCTGAAATGCCGCTCTCCCGTCACTCTGGTTAAAGTGTTATGAAAAAAAAGGCTGTTGGGGGCTAGGGAGTATCGAGTTGATCATTATACATGAAGAAATAACCAATTTCATCGTTTGGTTTATGTTTTACACGCGTTTTAAATTTTATTGCCGAAATCGCTTTTTCTCGCCGAGATAAGCACGTTTTCTGAAATGCCGCTCTCCCGTCACTCTGGTTAAAGTGTTATGAAAAAAAAGGCTGTTGGGGGCTAGGGAGTATCGAGTTGATCATTATACATGAAGAAATAACCAATTTCATCGTTTGGTTTATGTTTTACACGCGTTTTAAATTTTATTGCCGAAATCGCTTTTTCTCGCCGAGATAAGCACGTTTTCTGAAATGCCGCTCTCCCGTCACTCTGGTTAAAGTGTTATGAAAAAAAAGGCTGTTGGGGGCTAGGGAGTATCGAGTTGATCATTATACATGAAGAAATAACCAATTTCATCGTTTGGTTTATGTTTTACACGCGTTTTAAATTTTATTGCCGAAATCGCTTTTTCTCGCCGAGATAAGCACGTTTTCTGAAATGCCGCTCTCCCGTCACTCTGGTTAAAGTGTTATGAAAAAAAAGGCTGTTGGGGGCTAGGGAGTATCGAGTTGATCATTATACATGAAGAAATAACCAATTTCATCGTTTGGTTTATGTTTTACACGCGTTTTAAATTTTATTGCCGAAATCGCTTTTTCTCGCCGAGATAAGCACGTTTTCTGAAATGCCGCTCTCCCGTCACTCTGGTTAAAGTGTTATGAAAAAAAAGGCTGTTGGGGGCTAGGGAGTATCGAGTTGATCATTATACATGAAGAAATAACCAATTTCATCGTTTGGTTTATGTTTTACACGCGTTTTAAATTTTATTGCCGAAATCGCTTTTTCTCGCCGAGATAAGCACGTTTTCTGAAATGCCGCTCTCCCGTCACTCTGGTTAAAGTGTTATGAAAAAAAAGGCTGTTGGGGGCTAGGGAGTATCGAGTTGATCATTATACATGAAGAAATAACCAATTTCATCGTTTGGTTTATGTTTTACACGCGTTTTAAATTTTATTGCCGAAATCGCTTTTTCTCGCCGAGATAAGCACGTTTTCTGAAATGCCGCTCTCCCGTCACTCTGGTTAAAGTGTTATGAAAAAAAAGGCTGTTGGGGGCTAGGGAGTATCGAGTTGATCATTATACATGAAGAAATAACCAATTTCATCGTTTGGTTTATGTTTTACACGCGTTTTAAATTTTATTGCCGAAATCGCTTTTTCTCGCCGAGATAAGCACGTTTTCTGAAATGCCGCTCTCCCGTCACTCTGGTTAAAGTGTTATGAAAAAAAAGGCTGTTGGGGGCTAGGGAGTATCGAGTTGATCATTATACATGAAGAAATAACCAATTTCATCGTTTGGTTTATGTTTTACACGCGTTTTAAATTTTATTGCCGAAATCGCTTTTTCTCGCCGAGATAAGCACGTTTTCTGAAATGCCGCTCTCCCGTCACTCTGGTTAAAGTGTTATGAAAAAAAAGGCTGTTGGGGGCTAGGGAGTATCGAGTTGATCATTATACATGAAGAAATAACCAATTTCATCGTTTGGTTTATGTTTTACACGCGTTTTAAATTTTATTGCCGAAATCGCTTTTTCTCGCCGAGATAAGCACGTTTTCTGAAATGCCGCTCTCCCGTCACTCTGGTTAAAGTGTTATGAAAAAAAAGGCTGTTGGGGGCTAGGGAGTATCGAGTTGATCATTATACATGAAGAAATAACCAATTTCATCGTTTGGTTTATGTTTTACACGCGTTTTAAATTTTATTGCCGAAATCGCTTTTTCTCGCCGAGATAAGCACGTTTTCTGAAATGCCGCTCTCCCGTCACTCTGGTTAAAGTGTTATGAAAAAAAAGGCTGTTGGGGGCTAGGGAGTATCGAGTTGATCATTATACATGAAGAAATAACCAATTTCATCGTTTGGTTTATGTTTTACACGCGTTTTAAATTTTATTGCCGAAATCGCTTTTTCTCGCCGAGATAAGCACGTTTTCTGAAATGCCGCTCTCCCGTCACTCTGGTTAAAGTGTTATGAAAAAAAAGGCTGTTGGGGGCTAGGGAGTATCGAGTTGATCATTATACATGAAGAAATAACCAATTTCATCGTTTGGTTTATGTTTTACACGCGTTTTAAATTTTATTGCCGAAATCGCTTTTTCTCGCCGAGATAAGCACGTTTTCTGAAATGCCGCTCTCCCGTCACTCTGGTTAAAGTGTTATGAAAAAAAAGGCTGTTGGGGGCTAGGGAGTATCGAGTTGATCATTATACATGAAGAAATAACCAATTTCATCGTTTGGTTTATGTTTTACACGCGTTTTAAATTTTATTGCCGAAATCGCTTTTTCTCGCCGAGATAAGCACGTTTTCTGAAATGCCGCTCTCCCGTCACTCTGGTTAAAGTGTTATGAAAAAAAAGGCTGTTGGGGGCTAGGGAGTATCGAGTTGATCATTATACATGAAGAAATAACCAATTTCATCGTTTGGTTTATGTTTTACACGCGTTTTAAATTTTATTGCCGAAATCGCTTTTTCTCGCCGAGATAAGCACGTTTTCTGAAATGCCGCTCTCCCGTCACTCTGGTTAAAGTGTTATGAAAAAAAAGGCTGTTGGGGGCTAGGGAGTATCGAGTTGATCATTATACATGAAGAAATAACCAATTTCATCGTTTGGTTTATGTTTTACACGCGTTTTAAATTTTATTGCCGAAATCGCTTTTTCTCGCCGAGATAAGCACGTTTTCTGAAATGCCGCTCTCCCGTCACTCTGGTTAAAGTGTTATGAAAAAAAAGGCTGTTGGGGGCTAGGGAGTATCGAGTTGATCATTATACATGAAGAAATAACCAATTTCATCGTTTGGTTTATGTTTTACACGCGTTTTAAATTTTATTGCCGAAATCGCTTTTTCTCGCCGAGATAAGCACGTTTTCTGAAATGCCGCTCTCCCGTCACTCTGGTTAAAGTGTTATGAAAAAAAAGGCTGTTGGGGGCTAGGGAGTATCGAGTTGATCATTATACATGAAGAAATAACCAATTTCATCGTTTGGTTTATGTTTTACACGCGTTTTAAATTTTATTGCCGAAATCGCTTTTTCTCGCCGAGATAAGCACGTTTTCTGAAATGCCGCTCTCCCGTCACTCTGGTTAAAGTGTTATGAAAAAAAAGGCTGTTGGGGGCTAGGGAGTATCGAGTTGATCATTATACATGAAGAAATAACCAATTTCATCGTTTGGTTTATGTTTTACACGCGTTTTAAATTTTATTGCCGAAATCGCTTTTTCTCGCCGAGATAAGCACGTTTTCTGAAATGCCGCTCTCCCGTCACTCTGGTTAAAGTGTTATGAAAAAAAAGGCTGTTGGGGGCTAGGGAGTATCGAGTTGATCATTATACATGAAGAAATAACCAATTTCATCGTTTGGTTTATGTTTTACACGCGTTTTAAATTTTATTGCCGAAATCGCTTTTTCTCGCCGAGATAAGCACGTTTTCTGAAATGCCGCTCTCCCGTCACTCTGGTTAAAGTGTTATGAAAAAAAAGGCTGTTGGGGGCTAGGGAGTATCGAGTTGATCATTATACATGAAGAAATAACCAATTTCATCGTTTGGTTTATGTTTTACACGCGTTTTAAATTTTATTGCCGAAATCGCTTTTTCTCGCCGAGATAAGCACGTTTTCTGAAATGCCGCTCTCCCGTCACTCTGGTTAAAGTGTTGTGAAAAAAAAGGCTGTTGGGGGCTAGGGAGTATCGAGTTGATCATTATACATGAAGAAATAACCAATTTCATCGTTTGGTTTATGTTTTACACGCGTTTTAAATTTTATTGCCGAAATCGCTTTTTCTCGCCGAGATAAGCACGTTTTCTGAAATGCCGCTCTCCCGTCACTCTGGTTAAAGTGTTATGAAAAAAAAAGGCTGTTGGGGGCTAGGGAGTATCGAGTTGATCATTATACATGAAGAAATAACCAATTTCATCGTTTGGTTTATGTTTTACACGCGTTTTAAATTTTATTGCCGAAATCGCTTTTTCTCGCCGAGATAAGCACGTTTTCTGAAATGCCGCTCTCCCGTCACTCTGGTTAAAGTGTTATGAAAAAAAAGGCTGTTGGGGGCTAGGGTGTATCGAGTTGATCATTATACATGAAGAAATAACCAATTTCATCGTTTGGTTTATGTTTTACACGCGTTTTAAATTTTATTGCCGAAATCGCTTTTTCTCGCCGAGATAAGCACGTTTTCTGAAATGCCGCTCTCCCGTCACTCTGGTTAAAGTGTTATGAAAAAAAAAGGCTGTTGGGGGCTAGGGAGTATCGAGTTGATCATTATACATGAAGAAATAACCAATTTCATCGTTTGGTTTATGTTTTACACGATGCTGAGCTCCAGCTGGAAGTGTAAAAAGAACCGGGCTGGTTAAAAAAAGAACCGGGCGACCCGGTAAAATTGCTTAGCCGGGGCTCTGGAAGCCTAACACGGCGTGATCTTGTCCAAAAAGCCGCTGCTGAGCTCCAGCTGGAAGTGTAAAAAGAACCGGGCTGGTTAAAAAAAAGAACCGGGCGGCCCGGTAAAATTGCTTAGCCGGGGCTCTGGAAGCCTAACCCGGCGTGATACTGTGCAAAAAGCCGCTGCTGAGCTCCAGCTGGAAGTGTAAAAAAAAACCGGGCTGGTTAAAAAAAAGAACCGGGCGACCCTGTAAAATTGCTTAGCCGGGGCTCTGGAAGCCTAACACGGCGTGATCTTGTCCAAAAACCCGCTGCTGAGCTCCAGCTGGAAGTGTAAAAAGAACCGGGCTGGTTAAAAAAAAGAACCGGGCGGGCCGGTAAAATTGCTTAGCCGGGGCTCTGGAAGCCTAACACGGCGTGATCTTGTCCAAAAAGCCGCTCGTGAGCTCCAGCTGGAAGTGTAAAAAGAACCGGGCTGGTTCAAAAAAAGAACCGGGCGGCCCGGTAGAATTGCTTAGCCGAGGTCCTGGAAGCCTAACCCGGCGTGATCTTGCGCAAAAAGCCGCTGCTGAGCTCCAGCTGGAAGTGTAAAAAGAACCGGGCTGGTTCAAAAAAAGAACCAGGCGGCCCGGTAAAATTGCTTAGCCGGGGTCCTGGAAGCCTAACGCGGCGTGATCTTGCCCGAAAGTCGGCCTCTATACTTCCATATTAGGTACCAGGCGCTCAGAGCCAACTTGGCAAAAATTTTCTAAGTGCCCACGGCTCTGCGGGGATTGTGCGTCCGACCCGCGCCGGTTCTCCAGCCGGCCTAAAATAACGCAAAACCAGCCTCTCCCCTGGAGCTCACAGCCAAAGGCGAAACTTTTCTAAGTGCCTACGGCTCTGCGGGCTTTTGAGTCCGCCCCGCGCCGGTTCGTCGGTCGGCCTCAAAAAGCGAAAAATCAGCCTCTCTCCCTGGAGCTCGACTCGAGTTGATCATTATACATGAAGAAATAACCAATTTCATCGTTTGGTTTATGTTTTACACGCGTTTTAAATTTTATTGCCGAAATCGCTTTTTCTCGCCGAGATAAGCACGTTTTCTGAAATGCCGCTCTCCCGTCACTCTGGTTAAAGTGTTATGAAAAAAAAGGCTGTTGGGGGCTAGGGAGTATCGAGTTGATCATTATACATGAAGAAATAACCAATTTCATCGTTTGGTTTATGTTTTACACGCGTTTTAAATTTTATTGCCGAAATCGCTTTTTCTCGCCGAGATAAGCACGTTTTCTGAAATGCCGCTCTCCCGTCACTCTGGTTGAAGTGTTATGAAAAAAAAGGCTGTTGGGGGCTAGGGAGTATCGAGTTGATCATTATACATGAAGAAATAACCAATTTCATCGTTTGGTTTATGTTTTACACGCGTTTTAAATTTTATTGCCGAAATCGCTTTTTCTCGCCGAGATAAGCACGTTTTCTGAAATGCCGCTCTCCCGTCACTCTGGTTAAAGTGTTATGAAAAAAAAGGCTGTTGGGGGCTAGGGAGTATCGAGTTGATCATTATACTTGAAGAAATAACCAATTTCATCGTTTGGTTTATGTTTTACACGCGTTTTAAATTTTATTGCCGAAATCGCTTTTTCTCGCCGAGATAAGCACGTTTTCTGAAATGCCGCTCTCCCGTCACTCTGGTTAAAGTGTTATGAAAAAAAAGGCTGTTGGGGGCTAGGGAGTATCGAGTTGATCATTATACATGAAGAAATAACCAATTTCATCGTTTGGTTTATGTTTTACACGCGTTTTAAATTTTATTGCCGAAATCGCTTTTTCTCGCCGAGATAAGCACGTTTTCTGAAATGCCGCTCTCCCGTCACTCTGGTTAAAGTGTTATGAAAAAAAAGGCTGTTGGGGGCTAGGGAGTATCGAGTTGATCATTATACATGAAGAAATAACCAATTTCATCGTTTGGTTTATGTTTTACACGCGTTTTAAATTTTATTGCCGAAATCGCTTTTTCTCGCCGAGATAAGCACGTTTTCTGAAATGCCGCTCTCCCGTCACTCTGGTTAAAGTGTTATGAAAAAAAAGGCTGTTGGGGGCTAGGGAGTATCGAGTTGATCATTATACATGAAGAAATAACCAATTTCATCGTTTGGTTTATGTTTTACACGCGTTTTAAATTTTATTGCCGAAATCGCTTTTTCTCGCCGAGATAAGCACGTTTTCTGAAATGCCGCTCTCCCGTCACTCTGGTTAAAGTGTTATGAAAAAAAAGGCTATTGGGGGCTAGGGAGTATCGAGTTGAACATTATACATGAAGAAATAACCAATTTCATCGTTTGGTTTATGTTTTACACGCGTTTTAAATTTTATTGCCGAAATCGCTTTTTCTCGCCGAGATAAGCACGTTTTCTGAAATGCCGCTCTCCCGTCACTCTGGTTAAAGTGTTATGAAAAAAAAGGCTGTTGGGGGCTAGGGAGTATCGAGTTGATCATTATACATGAAGAAATAACCAATTTCATCGTTTGGTTTATGTTTTACACGCGTTTTAAATTTTATTGCCGAAATCGCTTTTTCTCGCCGAGATAAGCACGTTTTCTGAAATGCCGCTCTCCCGTCACTCTGGTTAAAGTGTTATGAAAAAAAAGGCTGTTGGGGGCTAGGGAGTATCGAGTTGATCATTATACATGAAGAAATAACCAAATTCATCGTTTGGTTTATGTTTTACACGCGTTTTAAATTTTATTGCCGAAATCGCTTTTTCTCGCCGAGATAAGCACGTTTTCTGAAATGCCGCTCTCCCGTCACTCTGGTTAAAGTGTTATGAAAAAAAAGGCTGTTGGGGGCTAGGGAGTATTGAGTTGATCATTATACATGAAGAAATAACCAATTTCATCGTTTGGTTTATGTTTTACACGCGTTTTAAATTTTATTGCCGAAATCGCTTTTTCTCGCCGAGATAAGCACGTTTTCTGAAATGCCGCTCTCCCGTCACTCTGGTTAAAGTGTTATGAAAAAAAGGCTGTTGGGGGCTAGGGAGTATGGAGTTGATCATTATACATGAAGAAATAACCAATTTCATCGTTTGGTTTATGTTTTACACGCGTTTTAAATTTTATTGCCGAAATCGCTTTTTCTCGCCGAGATAAGCACGTTTTCTGAAATGCCGCTCTCCCGTCACTCTGGTTAAAGTGTTATGAAAAAAAAAGGCTGTTGGGGGCTAGGGAGTATCGAGTTGATCATTATACATGAAGAAATAACCAATTTCATCGTTTGGTTTATGTTTTACACGATGCTGAGCTCCAGCTGGAAGTGTAAAAAGAACCGGGCTGGTTAAAAAAAGAACCGGGCGACCCGGTAAAATTGCTTAGCCGGGGCTCTGGAAGCCTAACACGGCGTGATCTTGTCCAAAAAGCCGCTGCTGAGCTCCAGCTGGAAGTGTAAAAAGAACCGGGCTGGTTAAAAAAAAGAACCGGGCGGCCCGGTAAAATTGCTTAGCCGGGGCTCTGGAAGCCTAACCCGGCGTGATACTGTGCAAAAAGCCGCTGCTGAGCTCCAGCTGGAAGTGTAAAAAAAACCGGGCTGGTTAAAAAAAAGAACCGGGCGACCCTGTAAAATTGCTTAGCCGGGGCTCTGGAAGCCTAACACGGCGTGATCTTGTCCAAAAACCCGCTGCTGAGCTCCAGCTGGAAGTGTAAAAAGAACCGGGCTGGTTAAAAAAAAGAACCGGGCGGGCCGGTAAAATTGCTTAGCCGGGGCTCTGGAAGCCTAACACGGCGTGATCTTGTCCAAAAAGCCGCTCGTGAGCTCCAGCTGGAAGTGTAAAAAGAACCGGGCTGGTTCAAAAAAAGAACCGGGCGGCCCGGTAGAATTGCTTAGCCGAGGTCCTGGAAGCCTAACCCGGCGTGATCTTGCGCAAAAAGCCGCTGCTGAGCTCCAGCTGGAAGTGTAAAAAGAACCGGGCTGGTTCAAAAAAAGAACCGGGCGGCCCGGTAAAATTGCTTAGCCGGGGTCCTGGAAGCCTAACGCGGCGTGATCTTGCCCGAAAGTCGGCCTCTATACTTCCATATTAGGTACCAGGCGCTCAGAGCCAACTTGGCAAAAATTTTCTAAGTGCCCACGGCTCTGCGGGGATTGTGCGTCCGACCCGCGCCGGTTCTCCAGCCGGCCTAAAATAATGCAAAACCAGCCTCTCCCCTGGAGCTCACAGCCAAAGGCGAAACTTTTCTAAGTGCCTACGGCTCTGCGGGCTTTTGAGTCCGCCCCGCGCCGGTTCGTCGGTCGGCCTCAAAAAGCGAAAAATCAGCCTCTCTCCCTGGAGCTCGACTCGAGTTGATCATTATACATGAAGAAATAACCAATTTCATCGTTTGGTTTATGTTTTACACGCGTTTTAAATTTTATTGCCGAAATCGCTTTTTCTCGCCGAGATAAGCACTTTTTCATAAATGCCGCTCTCCCGTCACTCTGGTTAAAGTGTTATGAAAAAAAAGGCTGTTGGGGGCTAGGGAGTATCGAGTTGATCATTATACATGAAGAAATAACCAATTTCATCGTTTGGTTTATGTTTTACACGCGTTTTAAATTTTATTGCCGAAATCGCTTTTTCTCGCCGAGATAAGCACGTTTTCTGAAATGCCGCTCTCCCGTCACTCTGGTTGAAGTGTTATGAAAAAAAAGGCTGTTGGGGGCTAGGGAGTATCGAGTTGATCATTATACATGAAGAAATAACCAATTTCATCGTTTGGTTTATGTTTTATACGCGTTTTAAATTTTATTGCCGAAATCGCTTTTTCTCGCCGAGATAAGCACGTTTTCTGAAATGCCGCTCTCCCGTCACTCTGGTTAAATTGTTATGAAAAAAAAGGCTGTTGGGGGCTAGGGAGTATCGAGTTGATCATTATACATGAAGAAATAACCAATTTCATCGTTTGGTTTATGTTTTACACGCGTTTTAAATGTTATTGTCGAAATCGCTTTTTCTCGCCGGGATAAGCACGTTTTCTGAAATGCCGCTCTCCCGTCACTCTGGTTAAAGTGTTATGAAAAAAAAGGCTATTGGGGGCTAGGGAGTATCGAGTTGAACATTATACATGAAGAAATAACCAATTTTTTCGTTTGGTTTATGTTTTACACGCGTTTTAAATTTTATTGCCGAAATCGCTTTTTCTCGCCGAGATAAGCACGTTTTCTGAAATGCCGCTCTCCCGTCACTCTGGTTAAAGTGTTATGAAAAAAAAGGCTGTTGGGGGCTAGGGAGTATCGAGTTGATCATTATACATGAAGAAATAACCAATTTCATCGTTTGGTTTATGTTTTACACGCGTTTTAAATTTTATTGCCGAAATCGCTTTTTCTCGCCGAGATAAGCACGTTTTCTGAAATGCCGCTCTCCCGTCACTCTCGTTAAAGTGTTATGAAAAAAAAGGCTGTTGGGGGCTAGGGAGTATCGAGTTGATCATTATACATGAAGAAATAACCAATTTCATCGTTTGGTTTATGTTTTACACGCGTTTTAAATTTTATTGCCGAAATCGCTTTTTCTCGCCGAGATAAGCACGTTTTCTGAAATGCCGCTCTCCCGTCACTCTGGTTAAAGTGTTATGAAAAAAAAGGCTGTTGGGGGCTAGGGAGTATCGAGTTGATCATTATACATGAAGAAATAACCAATTTCATCGTTTGGTTTATGTTTTACACGCGTTTTAAATGTTATTGCCAAAATCGCTTTTTCTCGCCGAGATAAGCACGTTTTCTGAAATGCCGCTCTCCCGTCACTCTGGTTAAAGTGTTATGAAAAAAAAGGCTATTGGGGGCTAGGGAGTATCGAGTTGAACATTATACATGAAGAAATAACCAATTTCATCGTTTGGTTTATGTTTTACACGCGTTTTAAATTTTATTGCCGAAATCGCTTTTTCTCGCCGAGATAAGCACGTTTTCTGAAATGCCGCTCTCCCGTCACTCTGGTTAAAGTGTTATGAAAAAAAAGGCTGTTGGGGGCTAGGGAGTATCGAGTTGATCATTATACATGAAGAAATAACCAATTTCATCGTTTGGTTTATGTTTTACACGCGTTTTAAATTTTATTGCCAAAATCGCTTTTTCTCGCCGAGATAAGCACGTTTTCTGAAATGCCGCTCTCCCGTCACTCTGGTTAAAGTGTTATGAAAAAAAAGGCTGTTGGGGGCTAGGGAGTATCGAGTTGATCATTATACATGAAGAAATAACCAATTTCATCGTTTGGTTTATGTTTTACACGCGTTTTAAATTTTATTGCCGAAATCGCTTTTTCTCGCCGAGATAAGCACGTTTTCTGAAATGCCGCTCTCCCGTCACTCTGGTTAAAGTGTTATGAAAAAAAAGACTGTTGGGGGCTAGGGAGTATCGAGTTGATCATTATACATGAAGAAATAACCAATTTCATCGTTTGGTTTATGTTTTACACGCGTTTTAAATTTTATTGCCGAAATCGCTTTTTCTCGCCGAGATAAGCACGTTTTCTGAAATGCCGCTCTCCCGTCACTCTGGTTAAAGTGTTATGAAAAAAAAGGCTGTTGGGGGCTAGGGAGTATCGAGTTGATCATTATACATGAAGAAATAACCAATTTCATCGTTTGGTTTATGTTTTACACGCGTTTTAAATTTTATTGCCGAAATCGCTTTTTCTCGCCGAGATAAGCACGTTTTCTGAAATGCCGCTCTCCCGTCACTCTGGTTAAAGTGTTATGAAAAAAAAAGGCTGTTGGGGGCTAGGGAGTATCGAGTTGATCATTATACATGAAGAAATTACCAATTTCATCGTTTGGTTTATGTTTTACACGCGTTTTAAATTTTATTGCCGAAATCGCTTTTTCTCGCCGAGATAAGCACGTTTTCTGAAATGCCGCTCTCCCGTCACTCTGGTTAAAGTGTTATGAAAAAAAAGGCTGTTGGGGGCTAGGGAGTATCGAGTTGATCATTATACATGAAGAAATAACCAATTTCATCGTTTGGTTTATGTTTTACACGCGTTTTAAATTTTATTGCCGAAATCGCTTTTTCTCGCCGAGATAAGCACGTTTTCTGAAATGCCGCTCTCCCGTCACTCTGGTTAAAGTGTTATGAAAAAAAAGGCTGTTGGGGGCTAGGGAGTATCGAGTTGATCATTATACATGAAGAAATAACCAATTTCATCGTTTGGTTTATGTTTTACACGCGTTTTAAATTTTATTGCCGAAATCGCTTTTTCTCGCCGAGATAAGCACGTTTTCTGAAATGCCGCTCTCCCGTCACTCTGGTTAAAGTGTTATGAAAAAAAAGGCTGTTGGGGGCTAGGGAGTATCGAGTTGATCATTATACATGAAGAAATAACCAATTTCATCGTTTGGTTTATGTTTTACACGCGTTTTAAATTTTATTGCCGAAATCGCTTTTTCTCGCCGAGATAAGCACGTTTTCTGAAATGCCGCTCTCCCGTCACTCTGGTTAAAGTGTTATGAAAAAAAAGGCTGTTGGGGGCTAGGGAGTATCGAGTTGATCATTATACATGAAGAAATAACCAATTTCATCGTTTGGTTTATGTTTTACACGCGTTTTAAATTTTATTGCCGAAATCGCTTTTTCTCGCCGAGATAAGCACGTTTTCTGAAATGCCGCTCTCCCGTCACTCTGGTTAAAGTGTTATGAAAAAAAAGGCTGTTGGGGGCTAGGGAGTATCGAGTTGATCATTATACATGAAGAAATAACCAATTTCATCGTTTGGTTTATGTTTTACACGCGTTTTAAATTTTATTGCCGAAATCGCTTTTTCCCGCCGAGATAAGCACGTTTTCTGAAATGCCGCTCTCCCGTCACTCTGGTTAAAGTGTTATGAAAAAAAAGGCTGTTGGGGGCTAGGGAGTATCGAGTTGATCATTATACATGAAGAAATAACCAATTTCATCGTTTGGTTTATGTTTTACACGCGTTTTAAATTTTATTGCCGAAATCGCTTTTTCTCGCCGAGATAAGCACGTTTTCTGAAATGCCGCTCTCCCGTCACTCTGGTTAAAGTGTTATGAAAAAAAAGGCTGTTGGGGGCTAGGGAGTATCGAGTTGATCATTATACATGAAGAAATAACCAATTTCATCGTTTGGTTTATGTTTTACACGCGTTTTAAATTTTATTGCCGAAATCGCTTTTTCTCGCCGAGATAAGCACGTTTTCTGAAATGCCGCTCTCCCGTCACTCTGGTTAAAGTGTTATGAAAAAAAAGGCTGTTGGGGGCTAGGGAGTATCGAGTTGATCATTATACATGAAGAAATAACCAATTTCATCGTTTGGTTTATGTTTTACACGCGTTTTAAATTTTATTGCCGAAATCGCTTTTTCTCGCCGAGATAAGCACGTTTTCTGAAATGCCGCTCTCCCGTCACTCTGGTTAAAGTGTTATGAAAAAAAAGGCTGTTGGGGGCTAGGGAGTATCGAGTTGATCATTATACATGAAGAAATAACCAATTTCATCGTTTGGTTTATGTTTTACACGCGTTTTAAATTTTATTGCCGAAATCGCTTTTTCCCGCCGAGATAAGCACGTTTTCTGAAATGCCGCTCTCCCGTCACTCTGGTTAAAGTGTTATGAAAAAAAAGGCTGTTGGGGGCTAGGGAGTATCGAGTTGATCATTATACATGAAGAAATAACCAATTTCATCGTTTGGTTTATGTTTTACACGCGTTTTAAATTTTATTGCCGAAATCGCTTTTTCTCGCCGAGATAAGCACGTTTTCTGAAATGCCGCTCTCCCGTCACTCTGGTTAAAGTGTTATGAAAAAAAAGGCTGTTGGGGGCTAGGGAGTATCGAGTTGATCATTATACATGAAGAAATAACCAATTTCATCGTTTGGTTTATGTTTTACACGCGTTTTAAATTTTATTGCCGAAATCGCTTTTTCTCGCCGAGATAAGCACGTTTTCTGAAATGCCGCTCTCCCGTCACTCTGGTTAAAGTGTTATGAAAAAAAAGGCTGTTGGGGGCTAGGGAGTATCGAGTTGATCATTATACATGAAGAAATAACCAATTTCATCGTTTGGTTTATGTTTTACACGCGTTTTAAATTTTATTGCCGAAATCGCTTTTTCTCGCCGAGATAAGCACGTTTTCTGAAATGGCGCTCTCCCGTCACTCTGGTTAAAGTGTTATGAAAAAAAAGGCTGTTGGGGGCTAGGGAGTATCGAGTTGATCATTATACATGAAGAAATAACCAATTTCATCGTTTGGTTTATGTTTTACACGCGTTTTAAATTTTATTGCCGAAATCGCTTTTTCTCGCCGAGATAAGCACGTTTTCTGAAATGCCGCTCTCCCGTCACTCTGGTTAAAGTGTTATGAAAAAAAAGGCTGTTGGGGGCTAGGGAGTATCGAGTTGATCATTATACATGAAGAAATAACCAATTTCATCGTTTGGTTTATGTTTTACACGCGTTTTAAATTTTATTGCCGAAATCGCTTTTTCTCGCCGAGATAAGCACGTTTTCTGAAATGCCGCTCTCCCGTCACTCTGGTTAAAGTGTTATGAAAAAAAAGGCTGTTGGGGGCTAGGGAGTATCGAGTTGATCATTATACATGAAGAAATAACCAATTTCATCGTTTGGTTTATGTTTTACACGCGTTTTAAATTTTATTGCCGAAATCGCTTTTTCTCGCCGAGATAAGCACGTTTTCTGAAATGCCGCTCTCCCGTCACTCTGGTTAAAGTGTTATGAAAAAAAAGGCTGTTGGGGGCTAGGGAGTATCGAGTTGATCATTATACATGAAGAAATAACCAATTTCATCGTTTGGTTTATGTTTTACACGCGTTTTAAATTTTATTGCCGAAATCGCTTTTTCTCGCCGAGATAAGCACGTTTTCTGAAATGCCGCTCTCCCGTCACTCTGGTTAAAGTGTTATGAAAAAAAAGGCTGTTGGGGGCTAGGGAGTATCGAGTTGATCATTATACATGAAGAAATAACCAATTTCATCGTTTGGTTTATGTTTTACACGCGTTTTAAATTTTATTGCCGAAATCGCTTTTTCTCGCCGAGATAAGCACGTTTTCTGAAATGCCGCTCTCCCGTCACTCTGGTTAAAGTGTTATGAAAAAAAAGGCTGTTGGGGGCTAGGGAGTATCGAGTTGATCATTATACATGAAGAAATAACCAATTTCATCGTTTGGTTTATGTTTTACACGCGTTTTAAATGTTATTGCCGAAATCGCTTTTTCTCGCCGAGATAAGCACGTTTTCTGAAATGCCGCTCTCCCGTCACTCTGGTTAAAGTGTTATGAAAAAAAAGGCTGTTGGGGGCTAGGGAGTATCGAGTTGATCATTATACATGAAGAAATAACCAATTTCATCGTTTGGTTTATGTTTTACACGCGTTTTAAATTTTATTGCCGAAATCGCTTTTTCTCGCCGAGATGAGCACGTTTTCTGAAATGCCGCTCTCCCGTCACTCTGGTTAAAGTGTTATGAAAAAAAAGGCTGTTGGGGGCTAGGGAGTATCGAGTTGATCATTATACATGAAGAAATAACCAATTTCATCGTTTGGTTTATTTTTTACACGCGTTTTAAATTTTATTGCCGAAATCGCTTTTTCTCGCCGAGATAAGCACGTTTTCTGAAATGCCGCTCTCCCGTCACTCTGGTTAAAGTGTTATGAAAAAAAAGGCTGTTGGGGGCTAGGGAGTATCGAGTTGATCATTATACATGAAGAAATAACCAATTTCATCGTTTGGTTTATGTTTTACACGCGTTTTAAATTTTATTGCCGAAATCGCTTTTTCTCGCCGAGATAAGCACGTTTTCTGAAATGCCGCTCTCCCGTCACTCTGGTTAAAGTGTTATGAAAAAAAAGGCTGTTGGGGGCTAGGGAGTATCGAGTTGATCATTATACATGAAGAAATAACCAATTTCATCGTTTGGTTTATGTTTTACACGCGTTTTAAATTTTATTGCCGAAATCGCTTTTTCTCGCCGAGATAAGCACGTTTTCTGAAATGCCGCTCTCCCGTCACTCTGGTTAAAGTGTTATGAAAAAAAAGGCTGTTGGGGGCTAGGGAGTATCGAGTTGATCATTATACATGAAGAAATAACCAATTTCATCGTTTGGTTTATGTTTTACACGCGTTTTAAATTTTATTGCCGAAATCGCTTTTTCTCGCCGAGATAAGCACGTTTTCTGAAATGCCGCTCTCCCGTCACTCTGGTTAAAGTGTTATGAAAAAAAAGGCTGTTGGGGGCTAGGGAGTATCGAGTTGATCATTATACATGAAGAAATAACCAATTTCATCGTTTGGTTTATGTTTTACACGCGTTTTAAATTTTATTGCCGAAATCGCTTTTTCTCGCCGAGATAAGCACGTTTTCTGAAATGCCGCTCTCCCGTCACTCTGGTTAAAGTGTTATGAAAAAAAAGGCTGTTGGGGGCTAGGGAGTATCGAGTTGATCATTATACATGAAGAAATAACCAATTTCATCGTTTGGTTTATGTTTTACACGCGTTTTAAATTTTATTGCCGAAATCGCTTTTTCTCGCCGAGATAAGCACGTTTTCTGAAATGCCGCTCTCCCGTCACTCTGGTTAAAGTGTTATGAAAAAAAAGGCTGTTGGGGGCTAGGGAGTATCGAGTTGATCATTATACATGAAGAAATAACCAATTTCATCGTTTGGTTTATGTTTTACACGCGTTTTAAATTTTATTGCCGAAATCGCTTTTTCTCGCCGAGATAAGCACGTTTTCTGAAATGCCGCTCTCCCGTCACTCTGGTTAAAGTGTTATGAAAAAAAAGGCTGTTGGGGGCTAGGGAGTATCGAGTTGATCATTATACATGAAGAAATAACCAATTTCATCGTTTGGTTTATGTTTTACACGCGTTTTAAATTTTATTGCCGGAATCGCTTTTTCTCGCCGAGATAAGCACGTTTTCTGAAATGCCGCTCTCCCGTCACTCTGGTTAAAGTGTTATGAAAAAAAAGGCTGTTGGGGGCTAGGGAGTATCGAGTTGATCATTATACATGAAGAAATAACCAATTTCATCGTTTGGTTTATGTTTTACACGCGTTTTAAATTTTATTGCCGAAATCGCTTTTTCTCGCCGAGATAAGCACGTTTTCTGAAATGCCGCTCTCCCGTCACTCTGGTTAAAGTGTTATGAAAAAAAAGGCTGTTGGGGGCTAGGGAGTATCGAGTTGATCATTATACATGAAGAAATAACCAATTTCATCGTTTGGTTTATGTTTTACACGCGTTTTAAATTTTATTGCCGAAATCGCTTTTTCTCGCCGAGATAAGCACGTTTTCTGAAATGCCGCTCTCCCGTCACTCTGGTTAAAGTGTTATGAAAAAAAAGGCTGTTGGGGGCTAGGGAGTATCGAGTTGATCATTATACATGAAGAAATAACCAATTTCATCGTTTGGTTTATGTTTTACACGCGTTTTAAATTTTATTGCCGAAATCGCTTTTTCTCGCCGAGATAAGCACGTTTTCTGAAATGCCGCTCTCCCGTCACTCTGGTTAAAGTGTTATGAAAAAAAAGGCTGTTGGGGGCTAGGGAGTATCGAGTTGATCATTATACATGAAGAAATAACCAATTTCATCGTTTGGTTTATGTTTTACACGCGTTTTAAATTTTATTGCCGAAATCGCTTTTTCTCGCCGAGATAAGCACGTTTTCTGAAATGCCGCTCTCCCGTCACTCTGGTTAAAGTGTTATGAAAAAAAAGGCTGTTGGGGGCTAGGGAGTATCGAGTTGATCATTATACATGAAGAAATAACCAATTTCATCGTTTGGTTTATGTTTTACACGCGTTTTAAATTTTATTGCCGAAATCGCTTTTTCTCGCCGAGATAAGCACGTTTTCTGAAATGCCGCTCTCCCGTCACTCTGGTTAAAGTGTTATGAAAAAAAAGGCTGTTGGGGGCTAGGGAGTATCGAGTTGATCATTATACATGAAGAAATAACCAATTTTATCGTTTGGTTTATGTTTTACACGCGTTTTAAATTTTATTGCCGAAATCGCTTTTTCTCGCCGAGATAAGCACGTTTTCTGAAATGCCGCTCTCCCGTCACTCTGGTTAAAGTGTTATGAAAAAAAAGGCTGTTGGGGGCTAGGGAGTATCGAGTTGATCATTATACATGAAGAAATAACCAATTTCATCGTTTGGTTTATGTTTTACACGCGTTTTAAATTTTATTGCCGAAATCGCTTTTTCTCGCCGAGATAAGCACGTTTTCTGAAATGCCGCTCTCCCGTCACTCTGGTTAAAGTGTTATGAAAAAAAAGGCTGTTGGGGGCTAGGGAGTATCGAGTTGATCATTATACATGAAGAAATAACCAATTTCATCGTTTGGTTTATGTTTTACACGCGTTTTAAATTTTATTGCCGAAATCGCTTTTTCTCGCCGAGATAAGCACGTTTTCTGAAATGCCGCTCTCCCGTCACTCTGGTTAAAGTGTTATGAAAAAAAAGGCTGTTGGGGGCTAGGGAGTATCGAGTTGATCATTATACATGAAGAAATAACCAATTTCATCGTTTGGTGAATGTTTTACACGCGTTTTAAATTTTATTGCCGAAATCGCTTTTTCTCGCCGAGATAAGCACGTTTTCTGAAATGCCGCTCTCCCGTCACTCTGGTTAAAGTGTTATGAAAAAAAAGGCTGTTGGGGGCTAGGGAGTATCGAGTTGATCATTATACATGAAGAAATAACCAATTTCATCGTTTGGTTTTATTTTTTACACGCGTTTTAAATTTTATTGCCGAAATCGCTTTTTCTCGCCGAGATAAGCACGTTTTCTGAAATGCCGCTCTCCCGTCACTCTGGTTAAAGTGTTATGAAAAAAAAGGCTGTTGGGGGCTAGGGAGTATCGAGTTGATCATTATACATGAAGAAATAACCAATTTCATCGTTTGGTTTATGTTTTACACGCGTTTTAAATTTTATTGCCGAAATCGCTTTTTCTCGCCGAGATAAGCACGTTTTCTGACATGCCGCTCTCCCGTCACTCTGGTTAAAGTGTTATGAAAAAAAAGGCTGTTGGGGGCTAGGGAGTATCGAGTTGATCATTATACATGAAGAAATAACCAATTTCATCGTTTGGTTTATGTTTTACACGCGTTTTAAATTTTATTGCCGAAATCGCTTTTTCTCGCCGAGATAAGCACGTTTTCTGAAATGCCGCTCTCCCGTCACTCTGGTTAAAGTGTTATGAAAAAAAAGGCTGTTGGGGGCTAGGGAGTATCGAGTTGATCATTATATCATGAAGGAAATAACCAATTTCATCGTTTGGTTTATGTTTTACACGCGTTTTAAATTTTATTGCCGAAATCGCTTTTTCTCGCCGAGATAAGCACGTTTTCTGAAATGCCGCTCTCCCGTCACTCTGGTTGAAAGTGTTATGAAAAAAAAAGGCTGTTGGGGGCTAGGGAGTATCGAGTTGATCATTATACATGAAGAAATAACCAATTTCATCTTCATCGTTTGGTTTATGTTTTACACGCGTTTTAAATTTTATTGCCGAAATCGCTTTTTCTCGCCGAGATAAGCACGTTTTCTGAAATGCCGCTCTCCCGTCACTCTGGTTAAAGTGTTATGAAAAAAAAGGCTGTTGGGGGCTAGGGAGTATCGAGTTGATCATTATACATGAAGAAATAACCAATTTCATCGTTTGGTTTATGTTTTACACGCGTTTTAAATTTTATTGCCGAAATCGCTTTTTCTCGCCGAGATAAGCACGTTTTCTGAAATGCCGCTCTCCCGTCACTCTGGTTAAAGTGTTATGAAAAAAAAGGCTGTTGGGGGCTAGGGAGTATCGAGTTGATCATTATACATGAAGAAATAACCAATTTCGTTTGGTTTATGTTTTACACGCGTTTTAAATTTTATTGCCGAAATCGCTTTTTCTCGCCGAGATAAGCACGTTTTCTGAAATGCCGCTCTCCCGTCACTCTGGTTAAAGTGTTATGAAAAAAAAGGCTGTTGGGGGCTAGGGAGTATCGAGTTGATCATTATACATGAAGAAATAACCAATTTCATCGTTTGGTTTATGTTTTACACGCGTTTTAAATTTTATTGCCGAAATCGCTTTTTCTCGCCGAGATAAGCACGTTTTCTGAAATGCCGCTCTCCCGTCACTCTGGTTAAAGTGTTATGAAAAAAAAGGCTGTTGGGGGCTAGGGAGTATCGAGTTGATCATTATACATGAAGAAATAACCAATTTCATCGTTTGGTTTATGTTTTACACGCGTTTTAAATTTTATTGCCGAAATCGCTTTTTCTCGCCGAGATAAGCACGTTTTCTGAAATGCCGCTCTCCCGTCACTCTGGTTAAAGTGTTATGAAAAAAAAGGCTGTTGGGGGCTAGGGAGTATCGAGTTGATCATTATACATGAAGAAATAACCAATTTCATCGTTTGGTTTATGTTTTACACGCGTTTTAAATTTTATTGCCGAAATCGCTTTTTCTCGCCGAGATAAGCACGTTTTCTGAAATGCCGCTCTCCCGTCACTCTGGTTAAAGTGTTATGAAAAAAAAGGCTGTTGGGGGCTAGGGAGTATCGAGTTGATCATTATACATGAAGAAATAACCAATTTCATCGTTTGGTTTATGTTTTACACGCGTTTTAAATTTTATTGCCGAAATCGCTTTTTCTCGCCGAGATAAGCACGTTTTCTGAAATGCCGCTCTCCCGTCACTCTGGTTAAAGTGTTATGAAAAAAAAGGCTGTTGGGGGCTAGGGAGTATCGAGTTGATCATTATACATGAAGAAATAACCAATTTCATCGTTTGGTTTATGTTTTACACGCGTTTTAAATTTTATTGCCGAAATCGCTTTTTCTCGCCGAGATAAGCACGTTTTCTGAAATGCCGCTCTCCCGTCACTCTGGTTAAAGTGTTATGAAAAAAAAGGCTGTTGGGGGCTAGGGAGTATCGAGTTGATCATTATACATGAAGAAATAACCAATTTCATCGTTTGGTTTATGTTTTACACGCGTTTTAAATTTTATTGCCGAAATCGCTTTTTCTCGCCGAGATAAGCACGTTTTCTGAAATGCCGCTCTCCCGTCACTCTGGTTAAAGTGTTATGAAAAAAAAGGCTGTTGGGGGCTAGGGAGTATCGAGTTGATCATTATACATGAAGAAATAACCAATTTCATCGTTTGGTTTATGTTTTACACGCGTTTTAAATTTTATTGCCGAAATCGCTTTTTCTCGCCGAGATAAGCACGTTTTCTGAAATGCCGCTCTCCCGTCACTCTGGTTAAAGTGTTATGAAAAAAAAGGCTGTTGGGGGCTAGGGAGTATCGAGTTGATCATTATACATGAAGAAATAACCAATTTCATCGTTTGGTTTATGTTTTACACGCGTTTTAAATTTTATTGCCGAAATCGCTTTTTCTCGCCGAGATAAGCACGTTTTCTGAAATGCCGCTCTCCCGTCACTCTGGTTAAAGTGTTATGAAAAAAAAGGCTGTTGGGGGCTAGGGAGTATCGAGTTGATCATTATACATGAAGAAATAACCAATTTCATCGTTTGGTTTATGTTTTACACGCGTTTTAAATTTTATTGCCGAAATCGCTTTTTCTCGCCGAGATAAGCACGTTTTCTGAAATGCCGCTCTCCCGTCACTCTGGTTAAAGTGTTATGAAAAAAAAGGCTGTTGGGGGCTAGGGAGTATCGAGTTGATCATTATACATGAAGAAATAACCAATTTCATCGTTTGGTTTATGTTTTACACGCGTTTTAAATTTTATTGCCGAAATCGCTTTTTCTCGCCGAGATAAGCACGTTTTCTGAAATGCCGCTCTCCCGTCACTCTGGTTAAAGTGTTATGAAAAAAAAGGCTGTTGGGGGCTAGGGAGTATCGAGTTGATCATTATACATGAAGAAATAACCAATTTCATCGTTTGGTTTATGTTTTACACGCGTTTTAAATTTTATTGCCGAAATCGCTTTTTCTCGCCGAGATAAGCACGTTTTCTGAAATGCCGCTCTCCCGTCACTCTGGTTAAAGTGTTATGAAAAAAAAGGCTGTTGGGGGCTAGGGAGTATCGAGTTGATCATTATACATGAAGAAATAACCAATTTCATCGTTTGGTTTATGTTTTACACGCGTTTTAAATTTTATTGCCGAAATCGCTTTTTCTCGCCGAGATAAGCACGTTTTCTGAAATGCCGCTCTCCCGTCACTCTGGTTAAAGTGTTATGAAAAAAAAGGCTGTTGGGGGCTAGGGAGTATCGAGTTGATCATTATACATGAAGAAATAACCAATTTCATCGTTTGGTTTATGTTTTACACGCGTTTTAAATTTTATTGCCGAAATCGCTTTTTCTCGCCGAGATAAGCACGTTTTCTGAAATGCCGCTCTCCCGTCACTCTGGTTAAAGTGTTATGAAAAAAAAGGCTGTTGGGGGCTAGGGAGTATCGAGTTGATCATTATACATGAAGAAATAACCAATTTCATCGTTTGGTTTATGTTTTACACGCGTTTTAAATTTTATTGCCGAAATCGCTTTTTCTCGCCGAGATAAGCACGTTTTCTGAAATGCCGCTCTCCCGTCACTCTGGTTAAAGTGTTATGAAAAAAAAGGCTGTTGGGGGCTAGGGAGTATCGAGTTGATCATTATACATGAAGAAATAACCAATTTCATCGTTTGGTTTATGTTTTACACGCGTTTTAAATTTTATTGCCGAAATCGCTTTTTCTCGCCGAGATAAGCACGTTTTCTGAAATGCCGCTCTCCCGTCACTCTGGTTAAAGTGTTATGAAAAAAAAGGCTGTTGGGGGCTAGGGAGTATCGAGTTGATCATTATACATGAAGAAATAACCAATTTCATCGTTTGGTTTATGTTTTACACGCGTTTTAAATTTTATTGCCGAAATCGCTTTTTCTCGCCGAGATAAGCACGTTTTCTGAAATGCCGCTCTCCCGTCACTCTGGTTAAAGTGTTATGAAAAAAAAGGCTGTTGGGGGCTAGGGAGTATCGAGTTGATCATTATACATGAAGAAATAACCAATTTCATCGTTTGGTTTATGTTTTACACGCGTTTTAAATTTTATTGCCGAAATCGCTTTTTCTCGCCGAGATAAGCACGTTTTCTGAAATGCCGCTCTCCCGTCACTCTGGTTAAAGTGTTATGAAAAAAAAGGCTGTTGGGGGCTAGGGAGTATCGAGTTGATCATTATACATGAAGAAATAACCAATTTCATCGTTTGGTTTATGTTTTACACGCGTTTTAAATTTTATTGCCGAAATCGCTTTTTCTCGCCGAGATAAGCACGTTTTCTGAAATGCCGCTCTCCCGTCACTCTGGTTAAAGTGTTATGAAAAAAAAGGCTGTTGGGGGCTAGGGAGTATCGAGTTGATCATTATACATGAAGAAATAACCAATTTCATCGTTTGGTTTATGTTTTACACGCGTTTTAAATTTTATTGCCGAAATCGCTTTTTCTCGCCGAGATAAGCACGTTTTCTGAAATGCCGCTCTCCCGTCACTCTGGTTAAAGTGTTATGAAAAAAAAGGCTGTTGGGGGCTAGGGAGTATCGAGTTGATCATTATACATGAAGAAATAACCAATTTCATCGTTTGGTTTATGTTTTACACGCGTTTTAAATTTTATTGCCGAAATCGCTTTTTCTCGCCGAGATAAGCACGTTTTCTGAAATGCCGCTCTCCCGTCACTCTGGTTAAAGTGTTATGAAAAAAAAGGCTGTTGGGGGCTAGGGAGTATCGAGTTGATCATTATACATGAAGAAATAACCAATTTCATCGTTTGGTTTATGTTTTACACGCGTTTTAAATTTTATTGCCGAAATCGCTTTTTCTCGCCGAGATAAGCACGTTTTCTGAAATGCCGCTCTCCCGTCACTCTGGTTAAAGTGTTATGAAAAAAAAGGCTGTTGGGGGCTAGGGAGTATCGAGTTGATCATTATACATGAAGAAATAACCAATTTCATCGTTTGGTTTATGTTTTACACGCGTTTTAAATTTTATTGCCGAAATCGCTTTTTCTCGCCGAGATAAGCACGTTTTCTGAAATGCCGCTCTCCCGTCACTCTGGTTAAAGTGTTATGAAAAAAAAGGCTGTTGGGGGCTAGGGAGTATCGAGTTGATCATTATACATGAAGAAATAACCAATTTCATCGTTTGGTTTATGTTTTACACGCGTTTTAAATTTTATTGCCGAAATCGCTTTTTCTCGCCGAGATAAGCACGTTTTCTGAAATGCCGCTCTCCCGTCCACTCTGGTTAAAGTGTTATGAAAAAAAAAGGCTGTTGGGGGCTAGGGAGTATCGAGTTGATCATTATACATGAAGAAATAACCAATTTCATCGTTTGGTTTATGTTTTACCACGCGTTTTAAATTTTATTGCCGAAATCGCTTTTTCTCGCCGAGATAAGCACGTTTTCTGAAATGCCGCTCTCCCGTCACTCTGGTTAAAGTGTTATGAAAAAAAAGGCTGTTGGGGGCTAGGGAGTATCGAGTTGATCATTATACATGAAGAAAAAACCAATTTCATCGTTTGGTTTATGTTTTACACGCGTTTTAAATTTTATTGCCGAAATCGCTTTTTCTCGCCGAGATAAGCACGTTTTCTGAAATGCCGCTCTCCCGTCACTCTGGTTAAAGTGTTATGAAAAAAAAGGCTGTTGGGGGCTAGGGAGTATCGAGTTGATCATTATACATGAAGAAATAACCAATTTCATCGTTTGGTTTATGTTTTACACGCGTTTTAAATTTTATTGCCGAAATCGCTTTTTCTCGCCGAGATAAGCACGTTTTCTGAAATGCCGCTCTCCCGTCACTCTGGTTAAAGTGTTATGAAAAAAAAGGCTGTTGGGGGCTAGGGAGTATCGAGTTGATCATTATACATGAAGAAATAAGCCAATTTCATCGTTTGGTTTATGTTTTACACGCGTTTTAAATTTTATTGCCGAAATCGCTTTTTCTCGCCGAGATAAGCACGTTTTCTGAAATGCCGCTCTCACCCGTCACTCTGGTTAAAGTGTTATGAAAAAAAAGGCTGTTGGGGGCTAGGGAGTATCGAGTTGATCATTATACATGAAGAAATAACCAATTTCATCGTTTGGTTTATGTTTTACACGCGTTTTAAATTTTATTGCCGAAATCGCTTTTTCTCGCCGAGATAAGCACGTTTTCTGAATTGCCGCTCTCCCCGTCACTCTGGTTAAAGTGTTATGAAAAAAAAGGCTGTTGGGGCTGTTGGGGGCTAGGGAGTATCGAGTTGATCATTATACATGAAGAAATAAGCAATTTCATCGTTTGGTTTATGTTTTACACGCGTTTTAAATTTTATTGCCGAAATCGCTTTTTCTCGCCGAGATAAGCACGTTTTCTGAAATGCCGCTCTCCCGTCACTCTGGTTAAAGTGTTATGAAAAAAAAGGCTGTTGGGGGCTAGGGAGTATCGAGTTGATCATTATACATGAAGAAATAACCAATTTCATCGTTTGGTTTATGTTTTACACGCGTTTTAAATTTTATTGCCGAAATCGCTTTTTCTCGCCGAGATAAGCACGTTTTCTGAAATGCCGCTCTCCGTCACTCTGGTTAAAGTGTTATGAAAAAAAAGGCTGTTGGGGGCTAGGGAGTATCGAGTTGATCATTATACATGAAGAAATAACCAATTTCATCGTTTGGTTTATGTTTTACACGCGTTTTAAATTTTATTGCCGAAATCGCTTTTTCTCGCCGAGATAAGCACGTTTTCTGAAATGCCGCTCTCCCGTCACTCTGGTTAAAGTGTTATGAAAAAAAAGGCTGTTGGGGGCTAGGGAGTATCGAGTTGATCATTATACATGAAGAAATAACCAATTTCATCGTTTGGTTTATGTTTTACACGCGTTTTAAATTTTATTGCCGAAATCGCTTTTTCTCGCCGAGATAAGCACGTTTTCTGAAATGCCGCTCTCCCGTCACTCTGGTTAAAGTGTTATGAAAAAAAAGGCTGTTGGGGGCTAGGGAGTATCGAGTTGATCATTATACATGAAGAAATAACCAATTTCATCGTTTGGTTTATGTTTTACACGCGTTTAAATTTTATTGCCGAAATCGCTTTTCTCTCGCCGAGATAAGCACGTTTTCTGAAATGCCGCTCTCCCCGTCACTCTGGTTAAAGTGTTATGAAAAAAAAGGCTGTTGGGGGCTAGGGAGTATCGAGTTGATCATTATACATGAAGAAATAACCAATTTCATCGTTTGGTTTATGTTTTACACGCGTTTTAAATTTTATTGCCGAAATCGCTTTTTCTCGCCGAGATAAGCACGTTTTCTGAAATGCCGCTCTCTCCGTCACTCTGGTTAAAGTGTTATGAAAAAAAAGGCTGTTGGGGGCTAGGGAGTATCGAGTTGATCATTATACATGAAGAAATAACCAATTTCATCGTTTGGTTTATGTTTTACACGCGTTTTAAATTTTATTGCCGAAATCGCTTTTTCTCGCCGAGATAAAGCACGTTTTCTGAAATGCCGCTCTCCCGTCACTCTGGTTAAAGTGTTATGAAAAAAAAGGCTGTTGGGGGCTAGGGAGTATCGAGTTGATCATTATACATGAAGAAATAACCAATTTCTTTCATCGTTTGGTTTATGTTTTACACGCGTTTTAAATTTTATTGCCGAAATCGCTTTTTCTCGCCGAGATAAGCACGTTTTCTGAATTGCCGCTCTCCCGTCACTCTGGTTAAAGTGTTATGAAAAAAAAGGCTGTTGGGGGCTAGGGAGTATCGAGTTGATCATTATACATGAAGAAATAACCAATTTCATCGTTTGGTTTATGTTTTACACGCGTTTTAAATTTTATTGCCGAAATCGCTTTTTCTCGCCGAGATAAGCACGTTTTCTGAAATGTCGCTCTCCCGTCACTCTGGTTAAAGTGTTATGAAAAAAAAGGCTGTTGGGGGCTAGGGAGTATCGAGTTGATCATTATACATGAAGAAATAACCAATTTCATCGTTTGGTTTATGTTTTACACGCGTTTTAAATTTTATTGCCGAAATCGCTTTTTCTCGCCGAGATAAGCACGTTTTCTGAAATGCCGCTCTCCCGTCACTCTGGTTAAAGTGTTATGAAAAAAAAGGCTGTTGGGGGCTAGGGAGTATCGAGTTGATCATTATACATGAAGAAATAAGCAATTTCATCGTTTGGTTTATGTTTTACACGCGTTTTAAATTTTATTGCCGAAATCGCTTTTTCTCGCCGAGATAAGCACGTTTTCTGAAATGCCGCTCTCCCGTCACTCTGGTTAAAGTGTTATGAAAAAAAAGGCTGTTGGGGGCTAGGGAGTATCGAGTTGATCATTATACATGAAGAAATAACCAATTTCATCGTTTGGTTTATGTTTTACACGCGTTTTAAATTTTATTGCCGAAATCGCTTTTTCTCGCCGAGATAAGCACGTTTTCTGAAATGCCGCTCTCCCGTCACTCTGGTTAAAGTGTTATGAAAAAAAAGGCTGTTGGGGGCTAGGGAGTATCGAGTTGATCATTATACATGAAGAAATAACCAATTTCATCGTTTGGTTTATGTTTTACACGCGTTTTAAATTTTATTGCCGAAATCGCTTTTTCTCGCCGAGATAAGCACGTTTTCTGAAATGCCGCTCTCCCGTCACTCTGGTTAAAGTGTTATGAAAAAAAAGGCTGTTGGGGGCTAGGGAGTATCGAGTTGATCATTATACATGAAGAAATAACCAATTTCATCGTTTGGTTTATGTTTTACACGCGTTTTAAATTTTATTGCCGAAATCGCTTTTTCTCGCCGAGATAAGCACGTTTTCTGAAATGCCGCTCTCCCGTCACTCTGGTTAAAGTGTTATGAAAAAAAAGGCTGTTGGGGGCTAGGGAGTATCGAGTTGATCATTATACATGAAGAAATAACCAATTTCATCGTTTGGTTTATGTTTTACACGCGTTTTAAATTTTATTGCCGAAATCGCTTTTTCTCGCCGAGATAAGCACGTTTTCTGAAATGCCGCTCTCCCGTCACTCTGGTTAAAGTGTTATGAAAAAAAAGGCTGTTGGGGGCTAGGGAGTATCGAGTTGATCATTATACATGAAGAAATAACCAATTTCATCGTTTGGTTTATGTTTTACACGCGTTTTAAATTTTATTGCCGAAATCGCTTTTTCTCGCCGAGATAAGCACGTTTTCTGAAATGCCGCTCTCCCGTCACTCTGGTTAAAGTGTTATGAAAAAAAAGGCTGTTGGGGGCTAGGGAGTATCGAGTTGATCATTATACATGAAGAAATAACCAATTTCATCGTTTGGTTTATGTTTTACACGATGCTGAGCTCCAGCTGGAAGTGTAAAAAGAACCGGGCTGGTTAAAAAAAGAACCGGGCGACCCGGTAAAATTGCTTAGCCGGGGCTCTGGAAGCCTAACACGGCGTGATCTTGTCCAAAAAGCCGCTGCTGAGCTCCAGCTGGAAGTGTAAAAAGAACCGGGCTGGTTAAAAAAAAGAACTGGGCGACCCGGTAAAATTGCTTAGCCGGGGCTCTGGAAGCCTAACACGGCGTGATCTTGTCCAAAAAGCCGCTGCTGAGCTCCAGCTGGAAGTGTAAAAAGAACCGGGCTGGTTAAAAAAAAGAACCGGGCGGCCCGGTAAAATTGCTTAGCCGGGGTCCTGGAAGCCTAACGCGGCGTGATCTTGCCCGAAAGTCGGCCTCTATACTTCCATATTAGGTACCAGGCGCTCAGAGCCAACTTGGCAAAAGTTTTCTAAGTGCCCACGGCTCTGCGGGGATTGTGCGTCCGACCCGCGCCGGTTCTCCAGCCGGCCTAAAATAACGCAAAACCAGCCTCTCCCCCTGGAGCTCACAGCCAAAGGCGAAACTTTTCTAAGTGCCTACGGCTCTGCGGGCTTTTGAGTCCGCCCCGCGCCGGTTCGTCGGTCGGCCTCAAAAAGCGAAAAATCAGCCTCTCTATCTGGGGCTCGACTCGAGTTGATCATTATACATGAAGAAATAACCAATTTCATCGTTTGGTTTATGTTTTACACGCGTTTTAAATTTTATTGCCGAAATCGCTTTTTCTCGCCGAGATAAGCACGTTTTCTGAAATGCCGCTCTCCCGTCACTCTGGTTAAAGTGTTATGAAAAAAAAGGCTGTTGGGGGCTAGGGAGTATCGAGTTGATCATTATACATGAAGAAATAACCAATTTCATCGTTTGGTTTATGTTTTACACGCGTTTTAAATTTTATTGCCGAAATCGCTTTTTCTCGCCGAGATAAGCACGTTTTCTGAAATGCCGCTCTCCCGTCACTCTGGTTAAAGTGTTATGAAAAAAAAGGCTGTTGGGGGCTAGGGAGTATCGAGTTGATCATTATACATGAAGAAATAACCAATTTCATCGTTTGGTTTATGTTTTACACGCGTTTTAAATTTTATTGCCGAAATCGCTTTTTCTCGCCGAGATAAGCACGTTTTCTGAAATGCCGCTCTCCCGTCACTCTGGTTAAAGTGTTATGAAAAAAAAGGCTGTTGGGGGCTAGGGAGTATCGAGTTGATCATTATACATGAAGAAATAACCAATTTCATCGTTTGGTTTATGTTTTACACGCGTTTTAAATTTTATTGCCGAAATCGCTTTTTCTCGCCGAGATAAGCACGTTTTCTGAAATGCCGCTCTCCCGTCACTCTGGTTAAAGTGTTATGAAAAAAAAGGCTGTTGGGGGCTAGGGAGTATCGAGTTGATCATTATACATGAAGAAATAACCAATTTCATCGTTTGGTTTATGTTTTACACGCGTTTTAAATTTTATTGCCGAAATCGCTTTTTCTCGCCGAGATAAGCACGTTTTCTGAAATGCCGCTCTCCCGTCACTCTGGTTAAAGTGTTATGAAAAAAAAGGCTGTTGGGGGCTAGGGAGTATCGAGTTGATCATTATACATGAAGAAATAACCAATTTCATCGTTTGGTTTATGTTTTACACGCGTTTTAAATTTTATTGCCGAAATCGCTTTTTCTCGCCGAGATAAGCACGTTTTCTGAAATGCCGCTCTCCCGTCACTCTGGTTAAAGTGTTATGAAAAAAAAGGCTGTTGGGGGCTAGGGAGTATCGAGTTGATCATTATACATGAAGAAATAACCAATTTCATCGTTTGGTTTATGTTTTACACGCGTTTTAAATTTTATTGCCGAAATCGCTTTTTCTCGCCGAGATAAGCACGTTTTCTGAAATGCCGCTCTCCCGTCACTCTGGTTAAAGTGTTATGAAAAAAAAGGCTGTTGGGGGCTAGGGAGTATCGAGTTGATCATTATACATGAAGAAATAACCAATTTCATCGTTTGGTTTATGTTTTACACGCGTTTTAAATTTTATTGCCGAAATCGCTTTTTCTCGCCGAGATAAGCACGTTTTCTGAAATGCCGCTCTCCCGTCACTCTGGTTAAAGTGTTATGAAAAAAAAGGCTGTTGGGGGCTAGGGAGTATCGAGTTGATCATTATACATGAAGAAATAACCAATTTCATCGTTTGGTTTATGTTTTACACGCGTTTTAAATTTTATTGCCGAAATCGCTTTTTCTCGCCGAGATAAGCACGTTTTCTGAAATGCCGCTCTCCCGTCACTCTGGTTAAAGTGTTATGAAAAAAAAGGCTGTTGGGGGCTAGGGAGTATCGAGTTGATCATTATACATGAAGAAATAACCAATTTCATCGTTTGGTTTATGTTTTACACGCGTTTTAAATTTTATTGCCGAAATCGCTTTTTCTCGCCGAGATAAGCACGTTTTCTGAAATGCCGCTCTCCCGTCACTCTGGTTAAAGTGTTATGAAAAAAAAGGCTGTTGGGGGCTAGGGAGTATCGAGTTGATCATTATACATGAAGAAATAACCAATTTCATCGTTTGGTTTATGTTTTACACGCGTTTTAAATTTTATTGCCGAAATCGCTTTTTCTCGCCGAGATAAGCACGTTTTCTGAAATGCCGCTCTCCCGTCACTCTGGTTAAAGTTTTATGAAAAAAAAGGCTGTTGGGGGCTAGGGAGTATCGAGTTGATCATTATACATGAAGAAATAACCAATTTCATCGTTTGGTTTATGTTTTACACGCGTTTTAAATTTTATTGCCGAAATCGCTTTTTCTCGCCGAGATAAGCACGTTTTCTGAAATGCCGCTCTCCCGTCACTCTGGTTAAAGTGTTATGAAAAAAAAGGCTGTTGGGGGCTAGGGAGTATCGAGTTGATCATTATACATGAAGAAATAACCAATTTCATCGTTTGGTTTATGTTTTACATGCGTTTTAAATTTTATTGCCGAAATCGCTTTTTCTCGCCGAGATAAGCACGTTTTCTGAAATGCCGCTCTCCCGTCACTCTGGTTAAAGTGTTATGAAAAAAAAGGCTGTTGGGGGCTAGGGAGTATCGAGTTGATCATTATACATGAAGAAATAACCAATTTCATCGTTTGGTTTATGTTTTACACGCGTTTTAAATTTTATTGCCGAAATCGCTTTTTCTCGCCGAGATAAGCACGTTTTCTGAAATGCCGCTCTCCCATCACTCTGGTTAAAGTGTTATGAAAAAAAAGACTGTTGGGGGCTAGGGAGTATCGAGTTGATCATTATACATGAAGAAATAACCAATTTCATCGTTTGGTTTATGTTTTACACGCGTTTTAAATTTTATTGCCGAAATCGCTTTTTCTCGCCGAGATAAGCACGTTTTCTGAAATGCCGCTCTCCCGTCACTCTGGTTAAAGTGTTATGAAAAAAAAGGCTGTTGGGGGCTAGGGAGTATCGAGTTGATCATTATACATGAAGAAATAACCAATTTCATCGTTTGGTTTATGTTTTACACGCGTTTTAAATTTTATTGCCGAAATCGCTTTTTCTCGCCGAGATAAGCACGTTTTCTGAAATGCCGCTCTCCCGTCACTCTGGTTAAAGTTTTATGAAAAAAAAGGCTGTTGGGGGCTAGGGAGTATCGAGTTGATCATTATACATGAAGAAATAACCAATTTCATCGTTTGGTTTATGTTTTACACGCGTTTTAAATTTTATTGCCGAAATCGCTTTTTCTCGCCGAGATAAGCACGTTTTCTGAAATGCCGCTCTCCCGTCACTCTGGTTAAAGTGTTATGAAAAAAAAGGCTGTTGGGGGCTAGGGAGTATCGAGTTGATCATTATACATGAAGAAATAACCAATTTCATCGTTTGGTTTATGTTTTACATGCGTTTTAAATTTTATTGCCGAAATCGCTTTTTCTCGCCGAGATAAGCACGTTTTCTGAAATGCCGCTCTCCCCGTCACTCTGGTTAAAGTGTTATGAAAAAAAAGGCTGTTGGGGGCTAGGGAGTATCGAGTTGATCATTATACATGAAGAAATAACCAATTTCATCGTTTGGTTTATGTTTTACACGCGTTTTAAATTTTATTGCCGAAATCGCTTTTTCTCGCCGAGATAAGCACGTTTTCTGAAATGCCGCTCTCCCGTCACTCTGGTTAAAGTGTTATGAAAAAAAAGGCTGTTGGGGGCTAGGGAGTATCGAGTTGATCATTATACATGAAGAAATAACCAATTTCATCGTTTGGTTTATGTTTTACACGCGTTTTAAATTTTATTGCCGAAATCGCTTTTTCTCGCCGAGATAAGCACGTTTTCTGAAATGCCGCTCTCCCGTCACTCTGGTTAAAGTGTTATGAAAAAAAAGGCTGTTGGGGGCTAGGGAGTATCGAGTTGATCATTATACATGAAGAAATAACCAATTTCATCGTTTGGTTTATGTTTTACACGCGTTTTAAATTTTATTGCCGAAATCGCTTTTTCTCGCCGAGATAAGCACGTTTTCTGAAATGCCGCTCTCCCGTCACTCTGGTTAAAGTGTTATGAAAAAAAAGGCTGTTGGGGGCTAGGGAGTATCGAGTTGATCATTATACATGAAGAAATAACCAATTTCATCGTGTGGTTTATGTTTTACACGCGTTTTAAATTTTATTGCCGAAATCGCTTTTTCTCGCCGAGATAAGCACGTTTTCTGAAATGCCGCTCTCCCGTCACTCTGGTTAAAGTGTTATGGAAAAAAAAGGCTGTTGGGGGCTAGGGAGTATCGAGTTGATCATTATACATGAAGAAATAACCAATTTCATCGTTTGGTTTATGTTTTACACGCGTTTTAAATTTTATTGCCGAAATCGCTTTTTCTCGCCGAGATAAGCACGTTTTCTGAAATGCCGCTCTCCCGTCACTCTGGTTAAAGTGTTATGAAAAAAAAGGCTGTTGGGGGCTAGGGAGTATCGAGTTGATCATTATACATGAAGAAATAACCAATTTCATCGTTTGGTTTATGTTTTACACGCGTTTTAAATTTTATTGCCGAAATCGCTTTTTCTCGCCGAGATAAGCACGTTTTCTGAAATGCCGCTCTCCCGTCACTCTGGTTAAAGTGTTATGAAAAAAAAGGCTGTTGGGGGCTAGGGAGTATCGAGTTGATCATTATACATGAAGAAATAACCAATTTCATCGTTTGGTTTATGTTTTACACGCGTTTTAAATTTTATTGCCGAAATCGCTTTTTCTCGCCGAGATAAGCACGTTTTCTGAAATGCCGCTCTCCCCGTCACTCTGGTTAAAGTGTTATGAAAAAAAAGGCTGTTGGGGGCTAGGGAGTATCGAGTTGATCATTATACATGAAGAAATAACCAATTTCATCGTTTGGTTTATGTTTTACACGCGTTTTAAATTTTATTGCCGAAATCGCTTTTTCTCGCCGAGATAAGCACGTTTTCTGAAATGCCGCTCTCCCGTCACTCTGGTTAAAGTGTTATGAAAAAAAAGGCTGTTGGGGGCTAGGGAGTATCGAGTTGATCATTATACATGAAGAAATAACCAATTTCATCGTTTGGTTTATGTTTTACACGCGTTTTAAATTTTATTGCCGAAATCGCTTTTTCTCGCCGAGATAAGCACGTTTTCTGAAATGCCGCTCTCCCGTCACTCTGGTTAAAGTGTTATGAAAAAAAAGGCTGTTGGGGGCTAGGGAGTATCGAGTTGATCATTATACATGAAGAAATAACCAATTTCATCGTTTGGTTTATGTTTTACACGCGTTTTAAATTGTATTGCCGAAATCGCTTTTTCTCGCCGAGATAAGCACGTTTTCTGAAATGCCGCTCTCCCGTCACTCTGGTTAAAGTGTTATGAAAAAAAAGGCTGTTGGGGGCTAGGGAGTATCGAGTTGATCATTATACATGAAGAAATAACCAATTTCATCGTTTGGTTTATGTTTTACACGCGTTTTAAATTTTATTGCCGAAATCGCTTTTTCTCGCCGAGATAAGCACGTTTTCTGAAATGCCGCTCTCCCGTCACTCTGGTTAAAGTGTTATGAAAAAAAAGGCTGTTGGGGGCTAGGGAGTATCGAGTTGATCATTATACATGAAGAAATAACCAATTTCATCGTTTGGTTTATGTTTTACACGCGTTTTAAATTGTATTGCCGAAATCGCTTTTTCTCGCCGAGATAAGCACGTTTTCTGAAATGCCGCTCTCCCGTCACTCTGGTTAAAGTGTTATGAAAAAAAAGGCTGTTGGGGGCTAGGGAGTATCGAGTTGATCATTATACATGAAGAAATAACCAATTTCATCGTTTGGTTTATGTTTTACACGCGTTTTAAATTTTATTGCCGAAATCGCTTTTTCTCGCCGAGATAAGCACGTTTTCTGAAATGCCGCTCTCCCGTCACTCTGGTTAAAGTGTTATGAAAAAAAAGGCTGTTGGGGGCTAGGGAGTATCGAGTTGATCATTATACATGAAGAAATAACCAATTTCATCGTTTGGTTTATGTTTTACACGCGTTTTAAATTTTATTGCCGAAATCGCTTTTTCTCGCCGAGATAAGCACGTTTTCTGAAATGCCGCTCTCCCGTCACTCTGGTTAAAGTGTTATGAAAAAAAAGGCTGTTGGGGGCTAGGGAGTATCGAGTTGATCATTATACATGAAGAAATAACCAATTTCATCGTTTGGTTTATGTTTTACACGCGTTTTAAATTTTATTGCCGAAATCGCTTTTTCTCGCCGAGATAAGCACGTTTTCTGAAATGCCGCTCTCCCGTCACTCTGGTTAAAGTGTTATGAAAAAAAAGGCTGTTGGGGGCTAGGGAGTATCGAGTTGATCATTATACATGAAGAAATAACCAATTTCATCGTTTGGTTTATGTTTACACGTGTTTACACGCGTTTTAAATTTTATTGCCGAAATCGCTTTTTCTCGCCGAGATAAGCACGTTTTCTGAAATGCCGCTCTCCCGTCACTCTGGTTAAAGTGTTATGAAAAAAAAGGCTGTTGGGGGCTAGGGAGTATCGAGTTGATCATTATACATGAAGAAATAACCAATTTCATCGTTTGGTTTATGTTTTACACGCGTTTTAAATTTTATTGCCGAAATCGCTTTTTCTCGCCGAGATAAGCACGTTTTCTGAAATGCCGCTCTCCCGTCACTCTGGTTAAAGTGTTATGAAAAAAAAGGCTGTTGGGGGCTAGGGAGTATCGAGTTGATCATTATACATGAAGAAATAAGCAATTTCATCGTTTGGTTTATGTTTTACACGCGTTTTAAATTTTATTGCCGAAATCGCTTTTTCTCGCCGAGATAAGCACGTTTTCTGAAATGCCGCTCTCCCGTCACTCTGGTTAAAGTGTTATGAAAAAAAAGGCTGTTGGGGGCTAGGGAGTATCGAGTTGATCATTATACATGAAGAAATAACCAATTTCATCGTTTGGTTTATGTTTTACACGCGTTTTAAATTTTATTGCCGAAATCGCTTTTTCTCGCCGAGATAAGCACGTTTTCTGAAATGCCGCTCTCCCGTCACTCTGGTTAAAGTGTTATGAAAAAAAAGGCTGTTGGGGGCTAGGGAGTATCGAGTTGATCATTATACATGAAGAAATAAGCAATTTCATCGTTTGGTTTATGTTTTACACGCGTTTTAAATTTTATTGCCGAAATCGCTTTTTCTCGCCGAGATAAGCACGTTTTCTGAAATGCCGCTCTCCCGTCACTCTGGTTAAAGTGTTATGAAAAAAAAGGCTGTTGGGGGCTAGGGAGTATCGAGTTGATCATTATACATGAAGAAATAACCAATTTCATCGTTTGGTTTATGTTTTACACGCGTTTTAAATTTTATTGCCGAAATCGCTTTTTCTCGCCGAGATAAGCACGTTTTCTGAAATGCCGCTCTCCCCGTCACTCTGGTTAAAGTGTTATGAAAAAAAAGGCTGTTGGGGGCTAGGGAGTATCGAGTTGATCATTATACATGAAGAAATAAGCAATTTCATCGTTTGGTTTATGTTTTACACGCGTTTTAAATTTTATTGCCGAAATCGCTTTTTCTCGCCGAGATAAGCACGTTTTCTGAAATGCCGCTCTCCCGTCACTCTGGTTAAAGTGTTATGAAAAAAAAGGCTGTTGGGGGCTAGGGAGTATCGAGTTGATCATTATACATGAAGAAATAAGCAATTTCATCGTTTGGTTTATGTTTTACACGCGTTTTAAATTTTATTGCCGAAATCGCTTTTTCTCGCCGAGATAAGCACGTTTTCTGAAATGCCGCTCTCCCGTCACTCTGGTTAAAGTGTTATGAAAAAAAAGGCTGTTGGGGGCTAGGGAGTATCGAGTTGATCATTATACATGAAGAAAAAACCAATTTCATCGTTTGGTTTATGTTTTACACGCGTTTTAAAATTTATTGCCGAAATCGCTTTTTCTCGCCGAGATAAGCACGTTTTCTGAAATGCCGCTCTCCCCGTCACTCTGGTTAAAGTGTTATGGAAAAAAAAGGCTGTTGGGGGCTAGGGAGTATCGAGTTGATCATTATACATGAAGAAATAAGCAATTTCATCGTTTGGTTTATGTTTTACACGCGTTTTAAATTTTATTGCCGAAATCGCTTTTTCTCGCCGAGATAAGCACGTTTTCTGAAATGCCGCTCTCCCGTCACTCTGGTTAAAGTGTTATGAAAAAAAAGGCTGTTGGGGGCTAGGGAGTATCGAGTTGATCATTATACATGAAGAAATAACCAATTTCATCGTTTGGTTTATGTTTTACACGCGTTTTAAATTTTATTGCCGAAATCGCTTTTTCTCGCCGAGATAAGCACGTTTTCTGAAATGCCGCTCTCCCGTCACTCTGGTTAAAGTGTTATGAAAAAAAAGGCTGTTGGGGGCTAGGGAGTATCGAGTTGATCATTATACATGAAGAAATAACCAATTTCATCGTTTGGTTTATGTTTTACACGCGTTTTAAATTTTATTGCCGAAATCGCTTTTTCTCGCCGAGATAAGCACGTTTTCTGAAATGCCGCTCTCCCGTCACTCTGGTTAAAGTGTTATGAAAAAAAAGGCTGTTGGGGGCTAGGGAGTATCGAGTTGATCATTATACATGAAGAAATAACCAATTTCATCGTTTGGTTTATGTTTTACACGCGTTTTAAATTTTATTGCCGAAATCGCTTTTTCTCGCCGAGATAAGCACGTTTTCTGAAATGCCGCTCTCCCGTCACTCTGGTTAAAGTGTTATGAAAAAAAAGGCTAGTTGGGGGCTAGGGAGTATCGAGTTGATCATTATACATGAAGAAAAAACCAATTTCATCGTTTGGTTTATGTTTTACACGCGTTTTAAATTTTATTGCCGAAATCGCTTTTTCTCGCCGAGATAAGCACGTTTTCTGAAATGCCGCTCTCCCGTCACTCTGGTTAAAGTGTTATGAAAAAAAAGGCTGTTGGGGGCTAGGGAGTATCGAGTTGATCATTATACATGAAGAAATAAGCAATTTCATCGTTTGGTTTATGTTTTACACGCGTTTTAAATTTTATTGCCGAAATCGCTTTTTCTCGCCGAGATAAGCACGTTTTCTGAAATGCCGCTCTCCCGTCACTCTGGTTAAAGTGTTATGAAAAAAAAGGCTGTTGGGGGCTAGGGAGTATCGAGTTGATCATTATACATGAAGAAATAAGCAATTTCATCGTTTGGTTTATGTTTTACACGCGTTTTAAATTTTATTGCCGAAATCGCTTTTTCTCGCCGAGATAAGCACGTTTTCTGAAATGCCGCTCTCCCGTCACTCTGGTTAAAGTGTTATGAAAAAAAAGGCTGTTGGGGGCTAGGGAGTATCGAGTTGATCATTATACATGAAGAAATAACCAATTTCATCGTTTGGTTTATGTTTTACACGCGTTTTAAATTTTATTGCCGAAATCGCTTTTTCTCGCCGAGATAAGCACGTTTTCTGAAATGCCGCTCTCCCGTCACTCTGGTTAAAGTGTTATGAAAAAAAAGGCTGTTGGGGGCTAGGGAGTATCGAGTTGATCATTATACATGAAGAAATAACCAATTTCATCGTTTGGTTTATGTTTTACACGCGTTTTAAATTTTATTGCCGAAATCGCTTTTTCTCGCCGAGATAAGCACGTTTTCTGAAATGCCGCTCTCCCGTCACTCTGGTTAAAGTGTTATGAAAAAAAAGGCTGTTGGGGGCTAGGGAGTATCGAGTTGATCATTATACATGAAGAAATAAGCAATTTCATCGTTTGGTTTATGTTTTACACGCGTTTTAAATTTTATTGCCGAAATCGCTTTTTCTCGCCGAGATAAGCACGTTTTCTGAAATGCCGCTCTCCCGTCACTCTGGTTAAAGTGTTATGAAAAAAAAGGCTGTTGGGGGCTAGGGAGTATCGAGTTGATCATTATACATGAAGAAATAACCAATTTCATCGTTTGGTTTATGTTTTACACGCGTTTTAAATTTTATTGCCGAAATCGCTTTTTCTCGCCGAGATAAGCACGTTTTCTGAAATGCCGCTCTCCCGTCACTCTGGTTAAAGTGTTATGAAAAAAAAGGCTGTTGGGGGCTAGGGAGTATCGAGTTGATCATTATACATGAAGAAATAACAATTTCATCGTTTGGTTTATGTTTTACACGCGTTTTAAATTTTATTGCCGAAATCGCTTTTTCTCGCCGAGATAAGCACGTTTTCTGAAATGCCGCTCTCCCGTCACTCTGGTTAAAGTGTTATGAAAAAAAAGGCTGTTGGGGGCTAGGGAGTATCGAGTTGATCATTATACATGAAGAAATAACCAATTTCATCGTTTGGTTTATGTTTTACACGCGTTTAAATTTTATTGCCGAAATCGCTTTTTCTCGCCGAGATAAGCACGTTTTCTGAAATGCCGCTCTCCCGTCACTCTGGTTAAAGTGTTATGAAAAAAAAGGCTGTTGGGGGCTAGGGAGTATCGAGTTGATCATTATACATGAAGAAATAACCAATTTCATCGTTTGGTTTATGTTTTACACGCGTTTTAAATTTTATTGCCGAAATCGCTTTTTCTCGCCGAGATAAGCACGTTTTCTGAAATGCCGCTCTCCCGTCACTCTGGTTAAAGTGTTATGAAAAAAAAGGCTGTTGGGGGCTAGGGAGTATCGAGTTGATCATTATACATGAAGAAATAACCAATTTCATCGTTTGGTTTATGTTTTACACGCGTTTTAAATTTTATTGCCGAAATCGCTTTTTCTCGCCGAGATAAGCACGTTTTCTGAAATGCCGCTCTCCCGTCACTCTGGTTAAAGTGTTATGAAAAAAAAGGCTGTTGGGGGCTAGGGAGTATCGAGTTGATCATTATACATGAAGAAATAACCAATTTCATCGTTTGGTTTATGTTTTACACGCGTTTTAAATTTTATTGCCGAAATCGCTTTTTCTCGCCGAGATAAGCACGTTTTCTGAAATGCCGCTCTCCCCGTCACTCTGGTTAAAGTGTTATGAAAAAAAAGGCTGTTGGGGGCTAGGGAGTATCGAGTTGATCATTATACATGAAGAAATAACAAATTTCATCGTTTGGTTTATGTTTTACACGCGTTTTAAATTTTATTGCCGAAATCGCTTTTTCTCGCCGAGATAAGCACGTTTTCTGAAATGCCGCTCTCCCGTCACTCTGGTTAAAGTGTTATGAAAAAAAAGGCTGTTGGGGGCTAGGGAGTATCGAGTTGATCATTATACATGAAGAAATAACCAATTTCATCGTTTGGTTTATGTTTTACACGCGTTTTAAATTTTATTGCCGAAATCGCTTTTTCTCGCCGAGATAAGCACGTTTTCTGAAATGCCGCTCTCCGTCACTCTGGTTAAAGTGTTATGAAAAAAAAGGCTGTTGGGGGCTAGGGAGTATCGAGTTGATCATTATACATGAAGAAATAACCAATTTCATCGTTTGGTTTATGTTTTACACGCGTTTTAAATTTTATTGCCGAAATCGCTTTTTCTCGCCGAGATAAGCACGTTTTCTGAAATGCCGCTCTCCCGTCACTCTGGTTAAAGTGTTATGAAAAAAAAGGCTGTTGGGGGCTAGGGAGTATCGAGTTGATCATTATACATGAAGAAATAAGCCAATTTCATCGTTTGGTTTATGTTTTACACGCGTTTTAAATTTTATTGCCGAAATCGCTTTTTCTCGCCGAGATAAGCACGTTTTCTGAAATGCCGCTCTCCCGTCACTCTGGTTAAAGTGTTATGAAAAAAAAGGCTGTTGGGGGCTAGGGAGTATCGAGTTGATCATTATACATGAAGAAATAACCAATTTCATCGTTTGGTTTATGTTTTACACGCGTTTTAAATTTTATTGCCGAAATCGCTTTTTCTCGCCGAGAGCACGTTTTCTGAAATGCCGCTCTCCCGTCACTCTGGTTAAAGTGTTATGAAAAAAAAGGCTGTTGGGGGCTAGGGAGTATCGAGTTGATCATTATACATGAAGAAATAACCAATTTCATCGTTTGGTTTATGTTTTACACGCGTTTTAAATTTTATTGCCGAAATCGCTTTTTCTCGCCGAGATAAGCCAGTTTTCTGAAATGCCGCTCTCAGCCGTCACTCTGGTTAAAGGTGTTATGAAAAAAAAAGGCTGTTGGGGGCTAGGGAGTATCGAGTTGATCATTATACATGAAGAAATAACCAAATTCATCGTTTGGTTTATGTTTTACACGCGTT